>NC_049170.1:39732659-40034839 GCF_009769625.2 Cygnus olor | reverse complement strand
TGATGTGCTGCAAGTTCAGGTGTCCAGCTATCATCTGGTGGTGATTCCAACAGCCAAAATGATGGACAGCTGAACTGACTTAGGTATGTTCCCTGGTAGTGCCCTCTGTAAAGAAGGTTCCCTGCAGTGAACACAGTAAACCAAAAACCTCAGGCAAACCTGCATAAAGGAGAAGGCTTCTTTGTTTACTGCATGCTTTTGTTGTTGTTGTTGTTGTTTTAAGGATATAGTTGCTGATGTATGTCTATGTATACACACATGGTTCTTTGTGATTTATTTCATGGTCTTTGCACTAACATTCACCAAGTACCACACAACTAGGAGGGACTTTTGTAGCCAAATATCAGCATAAATAAGAATCATTTAGAGCTGAGCAAAATCCTAGCTTCTTATTTCTAGGCAGAAAATATTAATCCCCTTTAATCCCTTGATAAGGGAATCTACTCAGAAATGGGAAGGCTGATACCCTAAGAGAGGGTAATTCTCTTGTTGGTTTGTGACAAGGTACAGAATTAATATGAAATATAATGGAATGTTGAATTCAAATATTTTTGTAATCTTCTCCATCATTACTGCCTGTGTAATGATTATAGTGACAGACATCTGTGCCCTGGATGATCTTATGTCAGGAAAATTATAGGTCCATCTGTTTTTAAATTGCTCTGTGGTTTTCCATTTTGTTACAGGCATGGTGGTTATGACCACTGACTATTCTATGAAGCCCATCTGTACAGTACTTAAAGATTGTCTGGTAGATGGAGTAAGCAACAATGTCCATTATTATTTTGTCAATTTTCAGTACATTTAGGATATTGTTCATTTACAAAGCTTAAATAATAAAGGTTAAGTAAAGGATTAGGAATGCTTTCAAGTAATATATTAGGCCTTTTTTTACTTTCTTTGACCAATGATACTCATAACATGTCTAGAAGATAAGGAATGCTCTATATTTTTTCCCATTTAATAGCTATATGTAAGATTCTTAGTTTGAAGCCTGCTTTTACTGCTTATAATGACATGCCAGAGTGTAATAAGCTCTTCACTTAACTGTAATACCATAAATAATGTTCAGCTTAGGTCAGACATAAATTCTCTGACGTCTAATTTTACATTTGGTTCTAGTATTTCTTTTTAACTCAATGTATGCCTGCCCATAAACAGTAATTAAAGCTTGCTAGCAATGTAAAAGCATGAAGACATGGTTAATAAACACAGGAAGTTAATCAATATAAACCATAGTAGCAGATATATTAAATATATATATATATCTCGAAAGATACTACTTATACATGACTTTGCATGACTTCCCCCCCCCCCCCCCCCCCCGAGCTAGCAGTAAAGCAAAGAAAAGAGTACTTACAAGTGCTGCCGCCGTAATAGTAGCTCCCTTTTGCAAGGAGTCTCAGTGTAAAAAAGGTACAGGTACATAGATCTAGTCAAAAGGACCAAATATGAGCATATGTTGTAGGGCCAGGAAGCAAGCGGATACAGGCATTCTCCAGAGTCACCCCGTCATTGCAACAAAAAGTACTTGGCATTATTTAAAGCTCTGACTATTTTTTAGGGCTTTGACATGCTGAAAAATAATAGATTTGAAATATTTATGAACTCCAAGATCAACCCTAAAAGTTCGTAAAGGCCAGTTGCTGACAAGTGGTACCTTGCATTTGTGTCTTGTGGCACACATCATACAACACCACTGCTTAATTTCATGAACCCATGTTTAGTTTTGTCTTTTTTCCACAGGGCCTTTCTCTTGTTCAGTGCATTAGGAGAAACAGTTATCAGATTTTCAAAGGAACTAAAAACTCTTACTATTTTTCTCCTTTTACATCCCACTATTTTAAAATGAATATGCTTAGCAGTGTAGATAAGACATTCTGAGTCCACGCTTAATGACGATATCAAAATCAAAATACATCTAGTTTTTACCTTTAACTGATCCAACATGTATTGTAATATATACAAATATATTTGCATCTGGGAGCTTAAAATAAAGATGAAGAAATTATGAATTATGAGCTCAGTTCATTGCCTTGGCTTCTGAAAGACAAATTGCATTTTCCTGTGTTTAATTTGCAGTGTAAAAATATTAATTGGATTGTTGATGCAGTGATTTTTCAGCTATTATGACAACAAAACTACTTCAGTGTTAAATCAGAAACAGACCCAGCTTAGAAATTAAAGATTTCACAGGGAAGCTGTAATGGACTTGACTGGACATCAGATACCCTTCTGTTGATTTCCATAACCTTTGGCACAATTTGTGTTGGCAGTTGATAAGGCAAGAGGTGATTTATGGCTGAATTTCCTTGAAGAAAATGGAAGGCATTAGGAATAATCGTCTGGTTTTAACAGAGAATATTTACATATGTACATTACAGCACCTTGCACTTCATTTCTGCGTGGCCATAGAGATGGTAAAAACACCTAGAGGCTTCAACTGCTTCTTCCTCCTCATATACATATAGTGAGAGCTGGAGACAGCTGAGGATGCTCCAAGCACATCTGTGTGTCTTACTGACCTCTGCTGAATTCTTCTAGTTTGGATGTTACTTTTGGTTTACCCTCTCTTACTGACTGGCTTCAATCTCCTGTGTCATTAACAGGACACATTTCTCTAATAATGAACTGCAGCATTCTTAAAAAAGAGGTGGCAAAGATTAGGGGAGACGTGTATCATCTTCTGGAGTTGCAGAAATAAGACAGACAGGAAGGGGCTCAAAAATGTTAAAGTCCAATGCAAAATAGTTGGTGGTTATTCAAAAATAAATATGAAGAATTTTGCAAGGAAATCAATGTTTATATTATTTCCCATAGGTCATATTTTCCACTTGGTAAGGGGCATGAAAAATAAATGTAATTTGTAGAATTAGACCGGCAGGAGAGCAGTATAATAGGCGGTACTTTAGGTTTGATTATTCCCATGTCCATAAGGTTATTCTCATTTGGAGCTTCAGGGTTAAAATTCTAGTTTCATAACTAGCTATCTGATAGCAGCATAGTGTGTGAATGACAGGAGCCAAAAATCTGGATGGTTGACTTACTACTGGATCATGTTATATTTGTTACAACTTTCCTAAAAAATAAATTTAATGCTGGCAAGAAGTGCCAGATTGACAGCTCTGGAATCTTATTTATCTACTGAAAGAGAACAATTCTGACAGTAGAATTACTCTCTTACAGCCCCAAAACTAGGTTTAGTGGGATTCGCTGCAGAATATAAGGAAGCAACTTTGTCCTCAAACCATTAAACATTTAGTTCCTCTGCAGAAGTTAGCAAGCTTTTGTGCTGCAAAGGCCAGACACAGCCTCATGAAAGGGCTTGAAGCCATGTCATGAAAGAGTCCTGGGTTAATGTTGGGAACATGGTAGCTGGACTGTGAAACAGAGTAAGAGACCGGCCAGGAAAACACTGTGTCTTCCCCAGCCCACACAGAAACAGACCTTTCAGCTTGTTTCCAGAAGGATTCCCCATGGACTGTCATCAGGCTTTCTGAAGGGGAGAATGAATAGGGGGCAGAAGAAAGGGCAGGAGTTGCCTGCGTTTTTCCTTTGCAAGCTGACACCTGTGCTTTCATAGTGCAGAGAGGAGGGCAAAGTCCTCCTGCAGACTGCTCACTGCGGCCTTTGCAGGGCTTGCCTTGGTTTTAGAATAAATGTTTGTATTCTTAAGTGTTGGTGTTAGAATATGTGTAACCTCTTTCTTACAATATTGTATTTTTAACACTGAAGTCTCTTTAATGATAGAGAAATGTTACTAATTTTGGCCAAGACTCTTTAGCTTTTGTTGTTGTGTTTACTTCAGGATTACATTTTAACACCAGCTCTTGAATATCAGTTTTGCATTCACCTTGTTAATTAATTTTCATCCTGAATAGCATGACAGCCTCCAACTCTGGTATACTGTGTAAACGTAAATTGCAGAGGTGCAGTCTTTGATATAGTTGGCTCCTGAGCCATCACTATTATTGTAAATGAAGACTGCTTTCAAAGAGTGTTGAGAGATTGTTTTGACTTGGCAGTGTCTGTGGAACACCTGGGAGTTACACTTTGTACCTGTGTGTAGCCTGCTGCTTTACTTATGGAGCTGAGCAGTGGCTTCACGTTTTCTATCCTTTCCAAGCGGGATAATACAGAAAAGCGAAGGGAAGTGATAATATTTCCATTAGCGATTCTATCTGAGCAGCATAAGTTTGAAAGAAGTTCAGAAGAGCCTTTAAGATTGTACTTCTAACCATGAACAACTGAGATGTTCAGATAATGTGGACTTAGATAAAGCTCAGATGTACTGAAAGATATGTAGTTTTTTTGATAGTAGTAGAGGAAACTGATGGAAAATACTGTTTAGAACAAGATTAGATAGCACTCTGGAAAATATCTTAAAGCACTCATATTAAATCAGCAGATTTGCCACCTCTGATAAGCTGTTTATTAGATCTATGTGTCTAATATGGGAAAAAATATAAAACTTATTTTTGCATGTTTTTTAGTTTGATTTTAAATGAATGCTAGTTCCTACTGGATTAGGGCCAGAGAAGGGCTACGAAGCTGGTGAAGGGCCTGGAGCACAAGTCTTATAGGAATGGCTGAAGGAACTGGGGTCGTTTAGTCTGGAGAAGAGGAGGCTCAGGGGAGACCTTATTGCTCTCTACAACTACCTGAAAGGAAGGTGTGGGGAGCTGGGGGTCAGCCTCTTCTCACAGGTTGCCCACTGGAACAGGCTCCCCAGGGAAGTAGTCACTGCACCAAGCTTGTTGAAGTTTAAGAAGTGTTTGGACTGTGCACTTAGTCACATGGTCTAAAATTTTGGGTAGACCTGTGTGGTGCCAGGAGTTGGACTCGATCATCCTTATGGGTCCCTTCCGTGATATTCTATAATTCTATGACAGGTAACTAGAGACAGGACTAGAGGGAATGCCCTGAAGTTGCATCAGGGGAGGTTCAGGTTGGAAATGAGGAGACATTTCTTCTCAGAAAGAGCAGTCAGGCATTGGGATGGGTTGCCCACGGTGGTGGAGTCACCGTCCCTGGGGGTGTTCAAGGAAAGGTTGGATGTGGTGCTCAGGGACATGGTCTAGTGGGTGACATTTGTGGTAGGGGGATGGTTGGACAGATAATCTTGGAGGTCGTTTCCAACCTGAATGATTCTATGATTGCACAGCCCAGCATCCTTAGGATTTTAACATCAGCTTTACTAGAACTGTGGAAATGCCCACTGGTTGTCGGTATTAAAAACCTGGTGTTTGGGAGAATAGAAAAGAAACCAGCAGATTTAAATTAGAAATTAGTTTTCTAATTTTGCTTCAACAAAAGAAAAATAATCTTTTTTTTTTTCTGAAATACTGGCTTTTCAATAAAGACCGTCTGTTTCTCCCAGAGCTATAGCAACTTCAAAGGGTCTCTCAGCACTAGCACAGCTTGGTTAGAAACAGCCAACAGGATGCTGAATATTTGTACAGCCTTTCTAATTCCACAAGGGACTAAACACATTTGCTGTTCTATATGCAAATAAAAGAGACGATGATATAAAATGAAAATAAAGAGTAACACAAAATGCATTCTTCATGTATTTTGCACTGAATATGTCAAAACATTGCTACTCATAATTAAATGTAAGTGCAGGAATGAATACAAGATTATTAGTTAAGTTCAAAGTTGAATGAAAGCCAATCAGACTTTTTCAAATTTGTTGTCGTTAGTTTTACATCATAATGCAGCATACCGTATTGTTATAATGCAATACAGAAATGGATAAAATTGTTTGCAATTTATTTGAACTATGCACATGTATCAATAAAATCCAGGCTGAGATTTCTCTTGTTCACTGTCTTCCTGAAGAAGTAGTTGTGAGCAATTTTGGGATCACATTGGAAAAGAATAATAATTGTTGAGACTTTAATGGCTCCATGGTAGGAGTATCTGTGAGTAAAAAAAATTAGCAGAGAAAGTATCCTTGCTGAGGAGAAGCAATCTGAAGTGGTTCATGAATATTCTTTTTTTTTCTTTTTTTCCCCCCATATTACACTGTTAAATTGTTACCACTCACTCTTACTGAGGTGCCACTCTCAGTATAGCACTATCTCTTGCACTTTCACTTCACTTTTACGTGAATTCTACAACTATTTGGGGTATTTGGGGTGGGGGGAACACAAGAGGAAGCATAATGACAGAGATTACCTTACTCATTGCTCCAGGTAAACGGAATCAAAATCGTGAACATCTGTAGGTACTCTTGCTCTTTACACTGGAGAAACTCAAGCATTACTGTTTTGCTTAGGGAAGGAAATCTTAACTCCACGCAAACTGGAACAAATATAAGCAAAATGGATTTCAGTAAGCTGTGTAATTTTTCCCTCCTTCTTTCAGAAATAGCGGAGGAAAATTTGGCTTATTTAGCTCGAGGACAAGAGTAAGTTCTCTTAGTATCTGAACGAAAAAAGCAGTGTAGCACTTACTTAACTGGGTTTTTGAAAGGGAGAATACCATAGCAAGAGGTTGTGATTTTTTTTTTTTCCAGACTGAATTGTGCTAAAGATCATTAATAACTGGCATTAATAACTTTTTCTCAAAATTATGAACAGGATAAAAGTGAATCACCTTTCCAAAGCAAAAAGGGAAAGTGATGGCCTTGTTTTCCAGCCATTTAAGTAGGGATGCCTTGACTGTGCAAAAATCTGTCCTTGGCACCATGTAAACGTTTCAGTTCTAAGGCCTTTCACTTTTGTCCAGTTAAATATTGTTTAGTTATACATAAGAGAGTTTAGGGAGAAATTACAAAAAAATAAAGATTTTTCTATTTGTTGAGTGTTTTTGTATGTGTGTGTGAGAGAGAAAGAAAGGTGGGAGATCTGATTCAGCATATAAACTCCTTTGTTGGGAGTTTATCTGATGTAGTGCCTCTGAGCTCCTTACAGTCCACAAATATTCAGACTTGCAGAATGCTAGTGAGGAAGGGAAGTAGTATCTCCCCTTTTTTACATATAGGGGAGTAAAGCACAAAGCAAAGGAGAACTAGCTCTTCAAAGCTATCCCGCTACCCAAATCCCATTGATTTCACAGGGAGGTAGGCACTTAATTATCTTTCTGAAACTGCTCATAAGTAGCTTACTGAGGAACTTCAAGAGGTCCATGATAGACCACTGTTACAAACCTCAGCCTTCCAAATCTTGACCTATTTCCATGACTGCTGCCTTGTCTTTCTTCTAGGGAAGTTTAAATATCTTTCTTCTCTCATCTTTCCCAGAGACAAAAGGAAAGCTTTAGCAGTACCACTAGCACAAGTGATTTCAGGGAGGGGAAGGTACACGGAGAGTGGGGAGAAAGAAGCTAAAGAAGGTCTTTTATATTCCATCCTCCATTTTTAAGCAGAATTTGATTTTCACACTGTAACCAAAATGATAGCTTTCTGCTGAAGCGTTTGTCTGAATATTGCAGGCCCATCTTTGACAGTTCATTTGACCTAAAGCGTCAGGACATGCTTTGCCAGTGGTTAATATACTTAGTATTTCTGTGACCATGAAGCAACCTTCTATAAATATGTTACAGCAGTTGTACATGGCTGTCTGAAGGAGTCCGTCTATAAAGATTTATGTGCAAATGTCCTTTTACCCTTTTTTTAACAAGCAGCTTTCAAAGACTGTTTGCATTTTTGGCAGAGCTGTGAGCTTTCTCTTAGGGCTACTCAGATTTCAGAGAACAGGTGACTTGCATACTGCTTTGTTTATAAATTACAAGTAAACTACATTGTCAGTCCAATATATTTTTAGAGCAATCATAGCTGGGTGCATTGCTAACAATTTCCAATTCCTTTTTTACATGCTTATTATTTCTGTTTTCTTTTTGTTTGTTTGCTTTTGTTTTTAGTTACAGACCTCTGGAGTAATCTTGGTGTGTTGAAAAGGTTGTTTTCAAACAAAACTTCTGTCTTTTTGCACTCCTTCATTGTATTTTGTATGTATTCTTTGAAGGGGATGATTCTCTTGTATGTGTTTGAAGTGATGATGACTAATTTTTCACTGTTAGTAAAGGAGAACATTCAAAGATTACATGCAGGATTCAAGATACATGCAGGAACACACAGGAAATCACAAAGCATCTTATCGGTCTAAGAAAATTATCTCCTCATCTTTTGGCTAACTGAACAGAAGAATCACTGCAGAACTGATAATTTTAGATTTTATGTTTGTTTGTTTTAAATTCTGAATTAGTTGGATAGAAACTTTTGGGAAGCAGCGTAATGATCTTCACTGTTTTGTTGCTCAGTGATGGAAAAAACTTGGCACATGGTACCCATAGCTTTATTCTCTGTTGGAATCATCTGCTTGACTTTGCTGAAATTACACCAGTAGATAATTTGGCCCTTGGTATTCTAAGAAACAGGAAAATGGATGCTGAAACCTGCTTGTATCACTAAACTGTAACCAAATATCCCTTACTATGGGGGAGAGGGACAATTAAATTTCTTAAGGAATTATGTCTCTAGCTCCAATGTCTGGCAAACTGTCTTGTTATATTCATGTACCAGTCAAAATTTATTTCATTAAAAAAATAAGATTATTTGCACTGTGTAATTTCTATAGCTGAGTATTAGAAATCAGAAAACTAAACCAACATGATTAAACAGAAATAAAAGAGAAGGTGCCTACACTAAAAGAAAATGGCACTTCAGATAATCACCTGAGAAATTAGATGCTTGCTGTAGGCTTGTTCAGCTCCAGAATTTCTTGCTTTCTCCTTTAGTTGTCCAGTAGCACATTGGTTTTCTTCTTTGCTCAGCCGCTGACCTCTCTCACGTGGTGTTGGCTCTTCTCCATCCTGTGATTAATGGCACTGCTTTTGATCTGATCTGACAAGTCACGTTCTACCCAGGCAATGTGACAAGGTCTGTGGGGAAAATCCTGCCTCTCCGCATGGCAGGGGTGTCCCTCACGGCAGGAGAAAGCACTCCATCATCCTTTCCTATGTCCAGGAAGGGAACTGGGCCTGGCATGGTGGAATTCCTCGCCTCCTTTACCCTTTATTGTGGCAGTAGCAGCAAAAGCCAAAATAGTCTGGAGCAGCCCAGTAGCCCTGGCAGTTTCTTCTCTGGATGGCAGTGATCCTGCTTGGCAGATCCCTCTGCCCGAGAGGTTCCAGTCAACTCTCAGGCCTGTTTTATAGCTCTTCTCCCTTTCTACGGTTTCAGGGGATGGGAGGCAGTGGGAACACAAATTGCGTCTGCAAGTGTCACAAGGGCAGGGGGTGCTCTGGCCACATAGCAACATTCAGGAATGTAATCTTAAAACAGAAACACGTATTGGTTCTGTGTACGCTAATACTAGCTGCACTATGAGGGATCAGTGTTGCAGAGATCCCCAGACTCTCAGGTTGTTCAAAATCGCTTTTGTTTCCTGTTTGGACCAAGATTGTCTTCTGCCATGAACATAATAATTCTTATCCTGCTATTTATCCCAGAGCTGAGATAAAAATGCCCGATGGAAAACAGGTAGCATACTAGCTACCTTAGATTCTAAGATGGCCATAATGTATGCTATTGAAGCCTTCAGAAGTTTGGAAAAAAAAAAATAAATCTTTCCATAGAGAAAGTTTTACTTTCTTGGACTATTAAAATACTCAAAGTAGCCTCATCATTTTCACTATTCAAGTTTAGACTATGTGTAACAAACATATCTATGAGTGTGTCTTAGATAGACATAAAAAGTCCCTGAGTAGCCACCAATAATGCATGTTATAATGATTTGGGGATTTTAGAATTACATTTATCCATAACACACAAATGCTTATGGCATAAAGGAATGGTTCTCAAAGGCTTTGTGCAAAGAAACATGAATAGTCTGTATTTTTTGTGTGTGAATAGTATATGGTCTGAAAAGATAAGCCAAAATGATGGAAAAAGTAATTTTCAAATGTCTTCAAACGCTCACGGTAAATAAGTAAATGCATCAAACTGATGATCAGGTAACAAATCCTAATGCTTATAGTCACATCTAGGTGTCACCGAAGTCCGTTTAGAACTTTGTTTTTACACAAGTGGGTTGGACAGTTACTCATAGGTAACTGCATGAGCAGGTTTAGTGCGAATCAATCAAGACTGGTATTTTATCCCATCTCCTAAGCACATACATGACCAGCTCCTTCTGTGTTTATCCTTGGAAAATCCTGAAGTTTGTTTGTGAGTGCTTCTGTATCATGGAGACTGCATCCAATACTTGATTGTTGAGCAAGTGCAAAACAATGTGCGACTTTCCTTGCTAACATCATAAGCAAATCTTGCCCTTCTTGCATCCATGTTTCCTCATAGGATTATAGGACTACTCATATTACCTTGTGTCTGTAACCCACCTCCTATTTCTTTTCCTTCTATCTGATTTTTACCTATCAGTTAGGTCAGTCATTTAGGCTGTCAGTTCCCTGAAGCATGCACCACCATATTTTGTTGTGTGTGTAGGTATTGTTAGTGCAAAGGCACCTTGACCCAGCTGTGATCTGTAGTCTAAGCAGCTATTATGCAAATTTTAGCATTTAATATCTTTGAAGAATTGCTTTTCAGTAATATTGATTGGCAGCAGTTATCCGTGATATAGTGGGAAATGAAGGAGAGTAACATTTGAGACGTATCCTTGAAAGCAACCTTTTGATTTGTAGAATGCATACAAACAGCAAATCCAGCAGACCACAGAAATGCAGCAATAAATGTATGCAGCATTTTTGGACTCCTTGTCATCCCTGCCATGCTGTTTGCTCGGCTAGGGCTAGAGTTCTGAAGTACCCTGGAATTTATGGGGTTATTGTTACAGGCTTTATTTTAGCCTGTAGTATAGTTACATCAAAAATGGAAGTAAAATGTTAACATTTTGGTAAAGAAACCTCAAAATCTGGAGGGAAGAATCTAAATTTAACTGAAGCCTAAATATCTCTTGATTTATGCAGTGTACGTCAAATCCTATAAAAGTATGTTTTCCTCTTATACCTTCTAGGGTCATCTTGCCCTAGCCTGTGATGAGCTTTGTTACACCACTGAGCAATTTCCTAGCTCAACGTATTTTTCAAAACTGACATGCTGTACAACTAAGCCGTTGAAAAGAACAAAAGCTTTCTGAAAATGTTCAAGGAGGTGAATCCAGACCGTGCTACTTTCCAGTTACTGCTTAGTTCATCACCATGTTTAACTTAGCCTCCAAGGATTCCCTTGAGCCTCAAGTCAGCATCAAACTGAAAAGCGGCGTGGTCAAGGTAGCGCACAGTTTCCCACAGCTTCTGAATGCTTATTTTCTTTTGAACTTATTCTCCAAGCAATTGGGTTCCTAAATTGGCATCACACTAGGTGACATGCTTAGGAGGGTACATCACTAATAGCATGAAACTGCTCATTTCTCTTAAAGAAATACAAAATAAAAAGGAACCAAACAAAAACACAAAAGTTTTATGCCATTAATGGAGCCTGTGGATGAGAAGTGTGGAAATAGCTACTTCAGCAATCATTATCAGCTTTGGCTTGCTTTCTGCTACCACGCTTTTCCTTTCTTTTATTTATTTATTGTTATTTTTTTTGCAAGTGGTTAAGGCTTGCTGTTTCTTGAGAAACTGTTTATATTTTGTGGAAGCAAAAGGATATAAATGGACTGCTTGAAAGTCATGTAATGCAGAACCCCCAAACAATGCCACGAGATTCAGTTTCAGTCAGTGTCACGGCTGTGTAGGGACCTTAGTCCAGCAGCTAAGTCCAGGGAGGGTAGAGACAAGATCTCCTTTCAGAATAGTTACATGCAGGGAGCATCCTGGTCCGTACCCCAGGGACACACTTTCATTTTCTTTTATAAATGTGTCTAATAGTTTAAGATTATGTTGTGATAGTTTCTTTTGGTTTAACCTCAAACTCGTGTGTTTACTATCATTTCACCCACAGGGTCTTATTTTCTAGTTCTCCTTGCTGCTCTTCTCTTCCCATAAGAAACAGATTTAAGATTGATTTTAGCGGCACTTCAGGTATAACAAGGATAATCTGGCACTGAAAGCTGAAAGGAGGAACTTTCTTCTTCAATGTTTTTGCAATCAAAATGTTGGATGAGGAATTGTTCCCGCTGAACATAGGTTAAACTTGCTTTCAGGTATTGAGCTTTGAAAATAACAGTTCTGAATGATGAAATACAAGAAAATATAAATAACTTAGAAAGAATGCTGATTTAATCACGATAGAAATAAAAACTTTAATTATTTATTTTTAGTTTTAGTGGGCTTTGAAAAAGCATCCATACAAACCAGTGCCTCAGATATTCTGGGTTCTCTTACACATTTCATCCTCATACATGTGAATCTCAGTTCTTAATTATATTCCTGCAAAAACACTTTTGCACCTCTGTATTATTTTTGTCACCTTTTGGATGCTTGCCAACATCTTGAGAATCACAGAACTACAGGCTAATCTTTTCAGCCTCCCAGTGTGCCCTTCCATTAGACATAGACATTTTTCAGTACAAAAAATATTTCTTTTATTTTATTTTTCAAATATGATCATTCCCGCTAGTCAAAACCTACTTGCACCACTTTTGCAAAATGGAACAGTCCCATAACTGTTCAAATGCAAGTAACATTCTGCAGCAGTTGCATGGGGACCACCCCCCCAAAATAAAATAAAATAAAATAAAATAATTCCATATGACCTGTGCAACTCCTAAATCTATGACTTTATGCTAATGTATGTGTATCTGAATCATCATTAAAATCAAACTGAAACTGTCAATGATCCAAGTTAGGTTTTAGTATCCTCTCCTTCATTTTAGTTTCTTTTCAGCAACATCTTTCGTGCTTTTGAAAACTGGTTGTACAAAGCGTTGCATTGGTATGAGTTGATAAGATTCTGCATCATTTTCCTAATATTCCTCTTTTTCCCTAATACTCCTCCTTTTGACAGTTACTTTGCTTATTTGTGTGCTGTCATACTGAAGGTACTCTACTCTTTATATTTTGAAACAGACCAGAAGATGCCCTGTGTGCAGACAGCTGTTTGTACTTTTGTAAACTCCATTGCAATCCTTTCACACTGTTTTTTTCCTGCTGTGTCCATTGCTGGCAATGAATTCAGTGCTGAGATAATCCAACTTCAATTGCCAAAGTGCTTAATTTTATCTGGTATCCTAATTTTTAGTGTGTTTATTGCAGGCATGCCAAGAAAAGGATGTGACAGCACTTGGATTTATCCAAATAATAAAATGAGTACATAAACATTTCCATTTGACATATAGAAATAGGAATTTAAAATGAGAAGATGGCTTTTGCTGAGTGAAAAAGATTCTTCATGTATGTTAGATATTTTTTAGGAATATAGAAATTGTTTTAGTACATGAGACTGAAGTGTTCTTTGTGTGAGTGACAACAAATGCATAGGAAAAGATAGTAAGAATATATACTTTTCCAATCTCTAATGTTGAAGCTCAGGGATTGTCAGAGCCAGAGGTGGTTTCTGGGTTTTTAGTGCCTTTCAGAGGATTTTTTTTTTTCTTCTTGGTCTGTTCAGTCTCTCCTTAAACTCATGTCATCTTTAAGCATGAAGAACATTTATTGGCCAGGATTTTCACTGTTTAGTTATACATTGTATGAAGATTCATTGTCTTTCATTTAATCTTGCTGCTTTCTACCTTTGAAACCACCTACTACTTGTGTTGGAAGAAGCAGTGGACAGTCAGACTTCTATCACAGTATTTTAGGAAGGAAAAGCGTCTCTCTATCATAAATTGCATCCTGGATGCTCAGGGTGTCAAGAGCGCCAAATATCCTAATCCTTTATAATTATAGATCTCTTCATGGTATCTCTATGAGTTGGGTTGACAGAGGGGCTGTCTCAGATTTTAAGATGCCTAGACATACAGGTAATCATGCAATCCAATTTTCAAAAGCACCCAATTATCTAACTATCATGTTCTCATTTTGGTTTTCTAAATACTGTCTGTCTTAACAATTAGCCATAAAGTATCTTGCTGGAAGCTGAACAGGTATTCTGTACATCAGAAAGAGAATACCCACCTTTAGAATATCAGAGTAGCATCCTAAATAGTGAATCATTCTTTGTCTTGGATGTAAAAAGAGGTTTTCGTTGACTTCTATAGGAACAACATGGATCCAATTCCAGCTGGAAATTCCAATCCTCCGTTTGTAGCACTCAGGACTGCTTTCTTGGGGTACCTCCTGCATGCCTAAAACAACATGGGTACCTCGTAATGGAAAAAGGAGTATTCACACACAGTATGTATTGTACTTTGTACTCTTCTTAACTTGAACCGTGACTCACTATGCAGTCCAATGTAAGAAGTCCTGCTGGCCACCATGAGCATGAAATAGTAAGAGGGGGAGCTGAAAGCACCCAGGAACTTTTGGCTGGGGAGGGAGGAGCACGCAGTGTGTGTTGGAGAAAGCACATTCGTGTTACTGAAGAGCCAGGACACCGCCTTGTGTCTGGGGCAACAAACCACTTATTTCCTGCTAGTTGTTCAGTGCAATGCCATTAGGTAGGGAGAAGTAATATTCCACTATACATAAACTATGCAACAGTACTCCTGAGATAGCCATACTTTTCGAACATTAGAACCCACAAAATGCACTGCAGAGAGTGGCTGTGCATATATAATTTTCTTTCTGTCCCTGATAGGTGAGGAAGATGATGTTGCTGTAGTTTGATGCATCTAATTATTATAAGATCCTGTAATAAAAAGGCTATTTCCTGGTGTAAGCCATTGGCAATAATTAATACCAGGGTGAATCAGATCTAAGCTGTTGCAATCAAACAAAAACTTCTGTACTATAGTTTAAATAAGAGTCTATCTGGCATGTATTTTGCAGTCTCTGTGAATTTATTTTATAATGAAAATTCTGTCAGTCCTTTTAAGAGCCTCTGTAAGAATCTAATTCTTATAAAATATATGGTAACATTTTATTGATTTGAATGAAAACCAGAAATTCTAACTTCATATTACACTGGAGATATAGATACTCTCTTCGTAATGGATAAAATGCTAGTATATAATTTACATTATTTTAATCGGAACTGTATTCTATGTATAGTTCATTTCTTCTACTAGTTTATAGGGAAATCTAATTTTTCAAAATACTTTAAAAATGTTCAGGTATCTGTCCTTTTTCTTAGGCATTCTAATCATTAAACATAATTATATACTTGTAGACCTTTTTTCCTAAGTTCACAATGACTTAGGCTACCAAGTTGCTTACATGGCATGGAAGATGTAAAAATTGTGAATTCAGATCTACTTATTCAAAACTGGGCTTTAGCAGAAGCAACAGTAACCAATGTATTTTAAATTGTATGATAGTTTTAGTTGTTTTACAGCTTCTTGTATCTGCCTATACTTGTTTCAGTGTGAATAATTCTGAGTTTTGTTTGTGAAGAAAATATTTTAAATACAAGTGGCTCATTTGCTTTCTATTTTAGGCAAAGAAGCAATAAATAGCCTGTTTTAAAAAGCTTGCACTTTTATACTAGTCTTAGCACAAATCATTATATTTTTGACATATAAAGTTATTGTGACATCAAATAGCACTTATTTGAGAGGTTGTCTTGCCTTGGATATTGACTATTGTGTGAATGTTTTGAAAATTATTTTATGTTAAAGAAGTTTCACATATAAGAGACACAAAAAACATGTTTGTATTTGCATAGGTAAATCACTCCTTAGAAGAAAAACTGCAAAATACAATTTCAATTTCAGTCTGTTGTGAAGAGACAGGCAGTATAGTAAACAGTACAGTACACTGGAAGCTGAAGCCTAAAGGAAGGTAATTTCAGTATTTATCTCCCAAAGGCTGACACTACAGTTTTGAGGATTGGTGGAGTGTGAATTTTCTGAGATTAGAAAAGATATATCTAACTGAGAGATTAGAAGAAGAATATAGAAACCAGCCCTGTAGCTACGATTCACAGCAATTTAAATTTGCAGAACAAGCACTTCTTCAAGCATGCAAGGACACTCTTGACATAGAAATGAAGAGGTACACTAAGAATTACAGAGAAGAGAATAATTTGGAAATGGTCTGAATTAATTTTTCTTAGTCTGTATTTTTGTGAAGAGTACAAGATAGCTGCAGTTTCTAGTAAATGCTAAGCCGTTGAGAGAGGCAGTATTTAACTGGATTTGAACTGTTTTAATTCTCTGTGTGAGTAACATTAGATATTTGATCATGCCCTCGGTCTTCAGCAGTCTAAAGCCATAAAAATCAGGAGGTATTTTTCTCTGACAGCTATACCATGAACACTTTTCCTTTCTCCCTCCAAGGCATTTCAGTTGTGACTGGTCTTTCAAACTCAGTTTCTGTAATTTGTCAATGTGCTGCTGAAAGAAAATGTCAGCCACATTCTCTGTTGAGGTTCTTGACTGTCATATAACATTAGCTTTTCAGTAGTGTATAAGGACACTACAGCTGAATTTCAGTAATGATCATGTCTATATAACATCCTTCTGCCACAGTCAACAAACTTAACATGTCGAAAGTCTTGTCTTCTTTCACAGGAATAAGAAATGACTTTCTTTGGTGGGCCAGCACATTAAAGGCTGTAGAGGTGTGAGGCACTATGCTGTGTTCTAAAAGCAACTTTTGTTTTTGATCTATGTTATTTTAAAATTCATATTTACAGGTCATTCCACACTTTTTTTTTTTTTTTTTTAAAACAAGTTCATAATGTCAAGTTTCAAACTTTGGTCAGTTAAGTAAAAGGTTTCCCAACAAGAATAAGCATCAAGCCATGATGGAGTATTTTGTCTAATTCTAGTTTTTTTTGCTATTCTGAAACATTGTAGAAAAACTTGTCATCAATTCAAACCGGCATCTTAAATGTCTTTCAGACAGTCTACCCAGACCCATTTAATGTGTTGCTTAAATAAATGGAGATGGATGCTGTGCAGAAAATTAACTTGTTGGGCCCTCACTGCATCACAAAGTGGATTTATTCTCTTGAAGAATGTGGGGATTTTACCCAGCTGGGCAGCTGAGCTTCACAACAACCGCTCTCTCACTCCTCCTCCTCAAAGGTGAAGGGCGAGAAAATATGATGAAAAGGGCTCAAGGGTTGAGATAAAGAAAGGGAGATCACTTAACAATTATCATCACAGGCAAAACAGACTGAGCATAGGGAGATTAATATAATTTATTATCTATTACTAAAAAGCTAGAGCAGTAAGAAACTAAAAACAAACTATAAACACCTTCCCCCCATCCACCCACTTCCACCTCCTCCCCCTGAGCAGCACAGGGGAATGGGGGCTGCGGTCAGTCCCCAACGCTTCATCTCCGCCACCCCTTCACGGTCACTCTCTGCCCCTTCTCCATGTGGGGTCCCTCCCACAGGATGCCGTCCATCCCAAAATGATCCTGCGGGGGCTGCCCACAGGCAGCAGCTCTTCAAGAACTGCTCCCACATGGCTCCATACCACAAGGTCCATCCACCCCCCAGGAGCAAACTGCTCCAGTACGGGTCCCCCACGGACGGCAGCTCCCCCCAGACCCCCTGCTCCTGCGTGGGCTCCTCTCCACGGGCTGCAGCTCCGGCCCGGGGCCTGCTCCTGCGGGGGCTCTCCATGGGCCGCAGCCTCCTCCAGGCCACAACCACCTGCTCCACCAGGGGCTCCTCCACGGACTGCAGCGTGGAGATCTGCCCCATGTGGGACCCATGGGCTGCAGGGGGACAGCCTGCTCCACCAGGGGCCTCTCCACAGGCTGCAGGGGAACTGCTGCTGCGTGCCTGGAGCACCTCCTGCCCTTCTGCTGCACTGACCTTGGGGGGCTGCAGGGCCACTTCTCACTCCTTGCTCTCCCAGCTGTTGTTGCACAGCAGTTTTTCCCCTTTCTTAAATTTGCTCTCAGAAAGGCACAAACAACATCGCTTATTGGCTTGTCTCTGGGCAGTGGTGGGTCCCTTTGGAGCTGGCTGGAGCTGGCTCTGATCTGACATGGGGTAGCTTCTGGACTCTTCTCCCGGAGGCCAACCCTGCAGAACCATGCTACCAAAACCTTGCCCCATAAACCCAATACAAAGGACATCAGGATTCAGTGGGGTATTTTCACTGTTTGTCCTAAACTGGAATCTCTTTGTGGAAAATTACCTTCACAGTAAGATTTCAAGTTATCTACTACTCCCTTCTTCTGAAACTTTGTTTGATTTTTTATTATTTTATTTTATTATTTTTTTTCCCCTTTTAAACACTCCTTAATATTTCGCTTGTTCAGAGAATAAATTAGAAAAATTCTGTTATCTGGTGGTGAGCTCATGCCCAGACTCCAGTCACTACATTTTTTAAATATTTTAACAAGGTTGTTTCAATGAGCTGGGCTGAGAGGAGTACCTCTTTCACTGCAGACTGTAGTTCAGTTGTCAATCTTGATTAACTACCCAACTTCAGGATTTGTTTGGACTAAAGTTTCTGACATCTTTGAACAGTGCAATGTGTTTTCAGAGATGTATCTGAGCACCAGATATCAGGTATGGGCATTATTTATCTTACCCTTTTTTATGGTGATTGGCAGCAAAGTCTCCTTGTGAAGCCAGTGTCAGAACACTGGAACATTATGCTTTGGATAAAATGAAACGAATACTTTACACTTCAGTTACTAATTTTTACCTTTGTATTCATTTGTACTATTTAAAAAATACTACTCTGATGTGTGAATTGTTCATTAAAGGAAAATGTTCAGCTGTAAAGATAAGTGCCATAACTTTCCAAAAACCATTTTCTTTCGAACTGATGTATGCTGGGCACATAGCAACTCAGTATGCCTAAATGACTGATGGTTCTTGAGAATTTTATCTTTTATGCTTGATATATCTTGGAATTCTTCCTAATATTGACATACGCACTAATAGGTCTGCAACTTGCAGAAATATGTGACATGTTACTTGAGATTAGTTGGTTCAGACCAAACCTTTGCTCGTTCCTTTAACAAAATGTGAATGAGATCTTTCAGTAGGTGTGCTTCATTTGAAGTCTATTCTGTTTAAGAATCAGAAGATTTCCAGACTGGACTACAGACCGTGACACGACATTGGCTCTTCAGGGCAAATCTTTCAGCTGAAGCCTGTAACACAGTGCTTCCAATTTCAAATCCTCTAGCAAACATCAGATTGGGCCTAAATCATGATTATTGTTCTGTATCAGAGGTACCAGAAAAGTTCAGGCAACTTGTGACATTCACTGGGCAGCTAGTCAGTCTGTCAAAACTAACAGTTTGAAGTATATCTTACCATGTCCATGTAATGCATCCTGCTATGTGCTTGTGTACTCTATGTGTGATTCTTAGTTATACGGAGATGCTTCTGCTGACAAGCATGTTAGCCACCCATCATTTCACTGTCTTTGCTCCTATGCCCTCTGGGTGTGGGATATTCACAATTCAGGCAAGTTTAATTGGAGGTAATTGAGCTTTGTGCTTTTTCTCATTTTTTCTGTGCATAGAACTAAGATGCATTGTTATACAGGCAGCCTTTAAATTCCTTTGGAAAGCCAAAATACATATTTATGGTGAAACCTTATTTTTAAGTCCAATTTCCTAAACCTGTAAGTCTTGTTTGAGCTTCATGTATACGTATAAGGAGAATGAAAAGACAGTTTGGTCTTGTAAAGTATTGAAGAAGATGTGGAAACCAACTTGGGTAGTGTTACAAATTCTAAAACTATGACTAAGGAGACAGAGAATGGTATTAGCTGTCCCATGCTATTGCTCAGCAGAGCTAAAATAAACTGTCATATTATGTGACCTATAAGTGGTATTAAGTATTATTACCTTCTTGCTATCCACTTGAGCTCTAGACCTTTACTAAAGATTGCTTACAGAAGTTATTGAATGCCACTGGTTTTATTTTAAAGCATTGACAGAATGGCATTAATGTCCCTTAACATAAAAGGAAGGAATGAGATAAATTTTAAATGATGATCTAAGAGCAAGAGGAAGTATGATAAATATAATGCAAACTTGTACATTCTTCCTTGCCAAGAGCCTCTTTATATGCCAACGTGTCTGCCATTACTTTAACAGTTTCTCCCAGAGTAACTTGGAAAGAAGAACACTGAAAGAGTAACTCACTGCACAAAACCACATCTTTAGAGTCACATTAGGCACAGCCTCTGAATATGATCTTTCCTTTCTTAATGTATTTACTGATTTGATGGATGTTAAAGTTATACGGGTGCTAAATGGAGATGGAGCATTTTTGATTATGGGCATCATCAATCTTTATGAAATACTGTAGGTATGACTTGGGTTTAGTGATGCAGCCCATGTTTTTGATTTCCTTGTATTGATGGCTCCTTTGTCTTCTAGGCTTCTGCTTTGTCCCTCACTCTGCTGTTAATATGAATGTGGTGACTGCCCATGAGCTACTTCACTCCCTTAAAACCTTTTATAGAGTTCAAATTTTATAAGTATGTATAAACGAGAAACAGCCTTAGAAAGCACGAAAAGTTAGAAGCACAGAAGTCTAATTAATTTTTTAATTGACATTGAGAATACATGCAGCTTGAAAAAAGACTTGTGTCCATGACCTTTATTTAGTTTTGGAACCCACAATATTTCTCTTAGTCAGATAAATCAAAACTAAGGTATATATCCTGGCTACTGATTATTTATGGCCTCAATTAATTGGAGATCACCCATTTAGCAATATCTAGCAATAGGCTGGTCATTTTGTAACACCGTTCTTCACAGGTCAATAACAGTAAATATTATTCTTGGTACAATTTCTAATAGGAGAACTGGGTCTAAAAGTTCACCTACCACATTTCAAACAGTCCCAAGTAATTAAAAGCTACATGTGATTAACAATTGGTACATACTTTTTCACCTCAGATAACTTATTCACTATGATGAGTGATAAAAGAATAGTTTTTGAAACATAAATTCTCCAAAGATTACCTTTAACAACAGATTTTAGTCTGTTGATAAATAAATAGCTGTTTTTGTTTTGTTTTGTTTCATAACAGCTTCCGAAAATGTGCTTCCATGAAGTTTAGTTTACTAGGTCAATATTTTCCTCCAAACCATGATAAATTAGGCTATTTTTGTGTGGCTTGGTGAAGACTCTTTTAGTCTGTCTGTCGTAGAGCTGCTATGAAAATACTTGATTAATCAAACAATTTCTATGCCCTTGGGTACAATATGTCATGAATTGCGTTTCATTGCTAATGTACGCAGTTTCTGCGGCTGGAACATCTGCTACTTATTTGGAAAGGTGTAAAAAAATTCACTATACGGTAATTGGATAATAAAGCTACTGAGCTTGAGATAATTTCTTGTGCTAAAATCTGAACTTCTGCTGAAGGCCAAATCCTCATTCAAATCTTTAACCCATCTTTCTAATGAATTAAAAATTAAATCTATCAGATTTTTACTGGTAGTATACTGCATTTAGGTAACTGCTGCTTGTTTATAATATGTTGATAGCTGATGGTTCGTGTTGTCCCTATTAGTTGGTATTGTTTTCCATTAAAATGTGAATCTAACTATACACGTGCTTGCTGCAAATAGCCAGTACTCTTATACTTATGCCCCTGTGTGCAAAATAGGCGTTTGGTCTTGAGCTGTTTTCATTCATGAATCTTGCACACAGAGATGCTGATACTCTAAAATGATATTTATTGTTCAGAAAAGTTCAGTAATTTTTTTTGGATGAATAGTATTAGATTAGGTTGTATTAGGAAGCTGTTTGTTTTCCCTTTACTTGAGTCAAAAATTATTTTATTGGCCTTATAGCAACCCAAACATTTTTGAAATAACAAATTATTTAGATTCAGTGATAAAATTAGTAGTTATTAATTAATTACTGTTTTAGATTTCCTATATATCTTAAGGAATACCAAGCAACATTATGGCTGATTGTGACTGAGGAATTTGCTGTAGAGCAAATTCAAATCAACAGGCTGATTGTGGTGGAGGGTTTATTTGTTTTTCACTAAATGGTCTGCTCTGACAATGAATATCGTATTAATAGAAAGTCTGCAAGACCAGAGTTTGTTTTAAGAAGACCTCAGTATTGATTCCTGCAGTGCTTTTGAGAAAAGGAGAATGTGAGAACAGAGCAATTCTGTGGGGAAGAATAAATGTTCTTAAGGAAAAAGAAGTAAGCTTTGTTAGAAAAGGACTCCTTGTAGCCCACAGCAACATTACTCTTGACTTCATTCACTGGAATATTGAATTGTTACAAGTTTTTTAGTCTCTGATTCTCTCTTGGGGTGTCTAACTGACTTTTTCTGTTTTCAGAAGGATTGTCCATCCCTCTGTGTTGAAACACTTTCTTTTGCTGATGGTGACTCACTGACCCTGCCACAGATTTCCCTATTATATCTGCCAAGGCTGATAATTATTTTAGTAATAAGTGCTAGCTCAATAATATTTAGTCACTTAGGCCTCCTCCCTCATTATTTTTCTCCCCTGGGGGCAACTGATCTGAAAACTATCTTTGTTCTCACTTAGGGTTTAAAGATATGAAAATTCATTCAGATCACAGTTGTCTTTCCTGCTCTCTTCCATGATTAATAGTATGGTGAGCTGAACTGAGGTTTGCAGGAGCAGTTGGTGTAAATTGCTTGCCCACTCGCAGTCTGCTTTGAATCCGGTTCGTTATTCCAGTTGCACAAGGCAAACAGAAAAGTTGAGTGGGATTTTAATTATACATTTACACTTCAATATCATGTTCCAAATATTATTAGTACATTACTTGCTTATCGTATTCTAAGGAACCTGTTGACAGGACTGCTTGCTTGCTTTTTTTGTGTGTGTTAGTTTTGTCTTTTTCTCAGCTCTCAGCAGGAGGCTTCCAAGCTGAGCCCTGGAGCCCTGGTGTTTAGAGGATATTCCAGGTTGGTGATTATTACTGTCATAGCCGTTAGGCAGCTATGGACTATGTTAGTCTTTGCCTTAAGAGTTTTATGGAGAAGTGGTTACCTTAGAGAAGCTCGTTATTCAAGTGAAAGCTCAAAAGGTGGGGAAAATATCAAACTTCTGAAGTCCTGCACTGTCAGTCCCTGGTAAACTAAATGGGCTGTTGTTTTACTGTCATTAAGTAATCCAATCAGTTAAGCATTACAGACACCCACAATAACATAGCTGATTTCAGTGGCTTAGAAAAGGGACATTTTCGTATATCATTTTATTACTTAGACTTGCTATATTTGTATGGACTAACAGAATTTCCAAATGCAGCCCTTCAAACCACTATTCTCTGCTGTACATTACAGTGATAGCTAATCTCTCCTAAGGTGTTAATGCTGGTAGCAGCACTACTGATACTGGATTTACATCACCATTGTATCTAAGAGTAGTAGATGCCACAAATAATACATTGGGCAGAAAGAAGGAAGTTGTTCTGCCTGTCTGGCCTTGTAATGACAAATGAGGAAAATGGGCACTTGTGAAAAAATATCTAAAAGTGTTCTTCAGAGCAAACCATTTAAACCTGTGCTTACTAAGGAGTGGCTCACTGCTAGAAACTGTTGTGTCAGGTACGTGTGATGGTGTTCTGACTAGAAATGCAGTGAAGAAGTCCTTGAGCTCGTTCACCTTTTGAAAGTGGAGACCTGATCAGTGCAGTCAGCAAATTCAAAATTCACCTCTTTCAAAACACAGTCTCGGAAATGAATCAGATTAATAAGCTATGTAGGTCATCCATTGACAATGGAAGGAACCGATTGTGACAGTTGTGTATGTATACATTTTAGATGTCTAAAGTAGTGAAACCCATGCAAAACTGATAGGGAGAGAAAATGGTATTCTTCACTGACATTTAGTAGGACAACTTTAAATCAGGGAGGAAGTAGAAAGTTAAAAAATTTGCCTCTTTTGCTTCAGATGCCCATTTTTTTTTTGGTGCCATCAGTATAAACTCTTTTACGTGACTTAGGAGAAAAAAAGGCCTCTGTTGTCAGAGAAAATGAGTGGCAGAAATGCTGCCTGTCACCAGTTGTCTGTGGCAGTTGAGTCATCCTCTGTTTTAGCTTAGCTGGGCCTTCTGTAAATAAAGACATGAAACTTCATTCAAGGGGGTTGAAAATAACAGAACTGCTTCCTTTATACATGCATAATGACATGAAGTTTTTGTGGGTGCCTCTTCCATATGAAACACTGCTCCCTAGGTTTGGCTACGGCTTTGTAAGAGGTGACAAAGGTTTCCCTGGAAATACCTGTTTTATGCTTATTGTTATATTACTGAAAATGGTGGACTCTAGGCTGCTTGGATGTCTGTACATAATACTGCATCTAAAATATTTTCTTCGTGAAAAAATTAAGCTTTTTTGTATGCTTTTACCACTGAAAAGAATCTTCATTTTCCTGATTTTCTTTTGCTACTATTCTCAGTCTTGCTGTAATCTACCTCTGCCCTATTGTTATGTCTTTCTCAGGGTTTGCTGTTGTCATCTTTTGTCAGCAATTTCTTAGCAGAAATCCAGCTGAGCTTTTATGTCTTTTGCAAAATGTTAGGAATTGTTTTGGCTGACTTAATTTTCCACAGCACGAGCAACTTCACCAACTACTTGTCACGTGGATCACAACTTCAAGCTTGAGGTGACATTTTTTTGCACAGCTCCCCTTTCTAGAAGTATGTTGGCATTTATATCTGCCCTTCTCACTTCTGTACCACCGTCTACTTTCTGGTACAGGATATTTAGTTTGGGCTATTTGATCTTTCTTTGTTGAGCTTGAATGACTAATTCTGGGTCTTTCAGTGATCTTTTTTTTGATGTTTTATCCCTAGTATCAGTCACCATTTAGTATGTAGTTAGGATCTCAGGTGTAAAAATTGTAAAATTGGATTTTCCATCACGGGTCAGGCAAATACTATTCTGTTTCACTGGGTCTTGTGATTTCCACTTCAAAATATATCTTTTCATCACCTGTTTCATTTTTATGGGATTTTAGTGTTTCTACATTCAAAGTACATTATTCCATTATAGTTCATGGTTAGGTTCTTCTGGCTGAGTTAATAGAAAACTATTTAAAACATCAAGTTTCAAAACTAGCTGTTGAAAAACAAGACTACATCTAGCTGTTTCCCACTGTTTGCCAACGCAGAGTAAATTTTGTTTCAAGTTTCTTTACTTGTCCTCCTTTTTTTTTTTTTTTGACCTGAAGCAATGATGGAAATTTAGGCCGTTTATATATATGCTCGAAACTGTGTGTATATATTTATATTTAATGAAGAAAATATGCAAAGTTCAAAGTCCTTTCTTCATTTTAGATCTTGTGTAGTACATTAGAGCATTGTGATCAAAACTGTTAGATGAAAATCAGCTGTTTTCAGCCTTCAATTTCAGGCTCCATGGCCAGAGAAAGAGGTCTTCTCAGTGCAAGGCAGCTGGGTCTGGAGAGTACCTCCAGGACCTTAACAATGCAGTACTCTGTGGGAACAAAGGGGAACTGAAACATTGGAAAATAACGCTGAATCCTCCTCATAAGAGAAATTTAAGGAAGAGCGGTAATGTTCGGTTTGTAGCTCAGAGGGACAATATCCACTCTGTGGTCTAGTAATTTCCTATTTTAGGTATTATAGCAGGGTTCAAGTAGGAATTTGAATGGTCAGTATATTACATCTGAGAAAGGTGAGTTTAAAGCAGTAGATGAAGGAAATAGGCGTCACTGTCTGATCAGGAACAGGATTTTGTCCTGCAGGATTAAATGAGTAATGATAAAATATGAAGAGCCATAAAGGTTAAAAAATAAATAAAAATAAAAATCACATTTAATGCGATAGAAGAAAGGGACAAAAGAAAAGGACAAAATGGTTCTCAAATGATCAAAAACCAGACTAAGAACTAATCTTTATGATGGTAAGAGGCAACACCAAGACTGCTGGAGGAAATTGCTGCAATAATCAACAGTAAAAATGCCTGTTTACTTTTTTTTTTTTAATTAAATGCTGAAGCTCTTGGCCAATTTTCAGCCCTAAATTACATGCCCACAGAAAAAGACTAAGCAGGAAACATCTGAAGGATTCAAGACCAAAAATTACTGTTTTAGCAAAGCTTATCTTGAATTAATGGCTACTCCGCTCTGTAACAGGATCTGGAGAAAGGCTGACATTTTGCTTTTGGGCAAATAGGAAGCACAGAACCAGATCTATCCTTTATCCATACAGGAGTTGCTGAGTGGCTTATGATTATAAACTGCTTAGAGAGAAGATTCTGTGTGACTGCTGACACAGATCTATATTCAGGAAATCAAGGGAAAGATCAAGAAGCATCACTTAAAAGACACTGAAGTGAATGATCCAGAGAAGTAGAAGGAAGACCAGGTATCGAAGAAATTAAGATCAGTACAATTTCATGGAAACTGGTATGTTTGAATATGTTGAATTCAACTGGCTGGTGAAAGAGGATTAAGCTAGGCTATTTATTGGCTGTATGAAGTGTATTACAATAGATAGACTGAGTACCTGGGTTGAACATAATCCCAATGTTGTCCAGAAACTCACAGAGAACAATAAGAATTATTTCTGTCTCTCTGAAAATGTTTATTGTCTTTCCAGATCCAGACCTTGAATTCTCATTGTTTCCCTGCAACAGTGCTGCAATGCTTTTAAGTTTGATGTATCCCATGTCCCATTTAAACACTGCTCGACCTGTGTTTGTTTTTTGCATAAATGCATACATATGCCTTTTCTTCTGTCAAGCACATAATGAGCATGTTACTTTCTAAGTCTGTTATAATACATTATCAAATACTATTTTTGTTACAAACAGATTGCTGCTAAGTTGGAACAGGATCAACGGTAAATTAAAACTACTAAACTTATTTGACTTCTGTTTGAAGTCTCAAGTGTAAATTCAGAGGTGTTTATATTTATGAAAAACTAAGATCCAATAGTAGAAAAAGTAATTATTGAATATCAGCCAGTTAAAATGCACAAATTCATAATTCAGATACCTCCACCTAACTCCAGAGATTGCACAGCCTTGTTGTACACAGATCTTTGTCTTTCAGGAGTTAAGGAATAGTTTTATGGCATGAAGTATTGAGTTCTTGTGCATGGGGTATGAGCAGACAAGCTAAATTTAGTGTGGTTTGAGCCGTTTCAATTGAGTTCTAACCAGGAACATGCCTATTTTAATCAGACTTCAGGTTGAACTGACAGACATTACAAAGAGTGGAAAAAATGCTCTTAATTTCTCTATGGGGTGGAAGTGTCTTTACACGTGGAGATGACTGGCCAAGATGTAAGCTTTAGAATCTAAATTTAATTCATATCTGAACTGTTTATAAGAATAAATATATAAATACATATATATGTATATTTTTTTCCATTTCTTTCTATTTCATTTTTAAATGCAATAACAAGCCCAGAAGCACAATTCTTATACCAGCTATCTCTAGTAGTAAAGATCTTCAGGACTGAAATAAATGATTGTCTAGATTTAGGTTTCTTGGCTGAAAGATGTGCTAGATGTCAACTCATAAGTTCTTTTATTGACTTTACCATCAGGGAAATAAGTCAGCAAATTTTTATAGTATTTGCAATGATGTACTTGAATGGCTTTCTGCAAAAGAAAATAGCAGGCAGATTGTAGAAGGATTAAGATAACCTGAAATGCTTTGATTGGACTGTTTGTAGTATAATACCATTGGGATTTCAACAATCTACTCAACAATGCAGAAAACATGTTGGTTTTACTTTGGACATAGTTGGATCAGAGACAAGCAACTAAGCAAATGTTTTCTTAGTATACAAATTACTTGTAACTGTCCTATGCATACTGTGCACACAGTTGTTTCACTGTGGATTTTATATAAGACTATATAAAAGATGCATGTAACATGGTGAGATCACGCTCGTAGTAGAGCTCTGAGGAAGCTGACTGTTCTGATGTGCTCTGCTCCATGATATGCTCATACAGTACTCATAGCTTTTTGTGATTGTGACAGTACATTGTTTTATTTTATAAAACACTTGAAGCTTCAAATATTGGAAAAGGTGAATAAAATAATTTTCATTTTGTCAGGTCTTTGGAAATATGGTTGCTATAGTGCATTGATTTTATTTCAGTCTTCCTTGAGTATTGAATATAATGTCTTTGAAAGTATAATCTATGTATGCTTTTGCATTATTGCTTGTGCCGTCTTTGGCATGCAGTTTGTCAGTGACTTGGTAGAAAAATGATTAAAAGTTGGCTCATATGTACACATATAATTACATGAAATGCTGTTTCTTAACAAGTTTTCATTAATCGTTTTACGTAAAAATGAACTGAGATAAAAGTGACAATTGTTATTCTTTCCAAGCTAGCAACCAATGAAAAATACTGGCAAAAGGCTACAGAAAGCAGTTTCAAAGTATCTGACACAAATCCTCCGACCCACTTAAAATGGATAGGTTTTGTCATGGTATGAGAAAAAGCTACCTAAAATAAAAGTGCATGTCCCCTCACAGCTCTACATTGAGGAACAGTAAAATGTATTATACAATGGTTTCTTTTTTCTTCTCTTGCTCTAGAGACCACGCTTCTGATCAAGGCAGAGCAGCCTTAATTGGAGAAACTGAGAGCAACCTGCCTTGTATCTTTTCTTAGAGGGAGAGGAGATGATCTGTCTCTCTTCTAGCAGTAATGTGAATTTATTCATCTATTTCCTTTCCTCTTACTACGGTGTCTAGTGTGAAATGTTAGATTTCAGGTCAAATAAGCAATCTTATCTGAAACAGTTTTTAACACCAAAATGGAAGTAAGCAAGACTTGTATCTTAGGTTGACATGTAACAGAAAGTTTTTTGTTTGTTTGTTTGTTTGGTTTTTTTCTTTTTTTTGTGTCAGATAACTTAAAATATGTATGCTGGTAAACTCTACATACCAACAAACAGAATAGAGATGTTTTGTTTGTTTGTTTTGTTTGTTTTTCCTTTATTTTTCTCCTCATTTAGGTTAATTATGTGACTGAATAGCAGATGGTATATAATGTTACTGAATAAATACATGCAGTGCATTTGGTTATACTAGACAGTGCTTCCTATTCTGTTCCAGTATGTTCTCCTCGTGGATCACCATACACATTTTGCAGTTTAATGGATGAATATTTTCCCTGGTACTTTGCTTGTTTATTTTTATCTGGTTATTAGTGTTGTGCTTGATTTAGTAGGCTTGTTGATGCTGTAGGTTTCTGTCAGAAGATAGAAAGAAAACAAAAAGGCTGTGGTAAGAGAAATCATTCTAAGCTATCCAGCCATGATATTGTTCAGTCTGAGTTTAGATGTATTTGTCATGGGATTAAAATGTTTTTTTTTCTGAAATGTTGAGTTCTTTCAAATAAAAGGGTTAGAATGGATCTCACAAAAGTTTTCGTATCAAAACTAGGTTTTATTGATTTCTACAGTAGAACTTCGAAGTATTCTAGATAATTTTTTCTGCTTAGGACTTCTCAAGATACTCCTTTAAAATTCTTACTAGTAAGTCAATTGCTTACAAGTAATTACTTAAACATTACTTAAGTTATTGCAAAGGCAGAGGAGAAAGCTGACTTGAAAATTTTGTCTGTCATTTCTTATTGAAAAGGTGCTGTATGATAATGCTTCAGAGGTACAGCTTTATTTTCAGTTTAATAAAATATAGATGGACAGAAGTTGTGATTAGAATTCTAAAAGCAAAATTAAAAAAAAATCAAGACAAAATTCTTGCTTATAATGAAACAGATTATGATAATTTAAATAATGTCAAGAAATTTGAAAGACAGAAGTAGATGCCTGAGTCTGTCTTTCCCCGACAACACTGTCAATAATCAACTGGTAAGTACCAAAAGAGAATAAATTCTTATAATTACAATGAAATAAATGGAAATACAAAGTGCAACTTGTCATCTAAATGCATTTCTGAAAAATGCTTCTTTAGATTTTAATGTTTTATTTATAATCAGAATTAAAATCTGTGTTGACAGGGTATTTTCTGATGACAAAAAACACATGAGGAAAGAATGGCATAGTCCATACAGTCTAGCTGTTTGCTTGCAGTGGGGTCTCTAATACTAGGCTTCAACAACACTAATTGACCATACAGTGCTAGTTATAGTCCATCAGGTGCTCAGCAATGTATGCGTCAAGATGAATGGCTAAATATTAGAAATCGTTTCCTCTCTGTTCTTTTATGTATGAAACATTTTAAACTATTATTTCTTAAGAGAGATACTCTGCGCATATACAAAGCACCTGTCTATATTTAATATGTATGAATATCTGTCTATATACATATATATATATTTATTTATATACATATATGTAGAAATGAGGGCCATCTCTTTTTACAGGAAGTTGGAAAGTATTATCTAATTTTTGTCTGTTTTTCTAAATATGAACCCCATGCAATTAATTTGCTGTTTTTGTAATGTTTTCTTCTTATGGGACATGGAGATAGTTTTATGAGTCTTTTTCTGCAGACTGTCATAAAAGCTGATTTAAAAACACTCTCTTTTCTAAATTCCTATTTTCCACGTCAGTTAGCCAAGTGAATATTATTTTTCTGAAATCTTTTTGGATTTCTTGCAGTGAAGTTGGGGAAAGAAGCTATCTTCTTTTTTGATTCAGAGCTGGCATCAATTGATACTAGCATACCAGTTAGGGGTTCTGCTCTAGCATTTGTCCTCTCAGAAATCAAGAGCCATTGTTTTCTTGAAGATTAAAAAAAAAAAAAAAAAAAGTGAACTTGTAGGACTAACTTGTAAGTTCCTTACAAATTGTGGCTATCGCCCACATCTGTGGCTGTCACTGATCCACAGGACACAATTTAAAAACAGCATTCAGACCACTGGAAATAGAGAAATAGAGTAGGTTATCTCCCTCCGGCCTAATGAAATCTGACTAATTTTACAAGAGAAATAATTTTAAGAGGCGGAAAGAGACTGAAGGTTCCAAAATGTTTGGAACGTTAAATCAGAGACTTGTATCCCAGATGATTTCAATTTCTGATTGCCTTTTTTCTCTCTTGTCTGTCTTCTGAGATCATGGTTCCGTTCTGATGCAGGACAGACGGGAATGCCAAAGCCCTGAGCATAACTTTTCTGGATTTCTTGTTTTCTGGGTGGCTGAGAAGAGTAGTTTATAATCAGAAAAAAAAAAAAAAAAAGTATGAAATATTGTTTCTTTCATCTATTAAAATTCCTCTTTCTATACTACTTGTGCTCAGGGCACTTCATCTCCTTCTCCCCTGCCCCTTTGGCATGGGAGAAGCAGACAGTTTAGTGTTGGACATTGTGCTAACTGCATATTTGGATGAGTAGCTTTTTCCTTCATTGTCAAGTCAGCTTGTGCAGCTGAATTTGTTCTCACCTTTTCTCTGCAGCCTAGGGACCTGGTGGTGAGATTAAATTCCATTGCTAATTTTCTTACATCTTCTAGTGCTCCTTTCAAAGTCTCATTCATGGGGTCATTCAATACCCTAATGAGTTAGAGTTGAATGTGAACTGGGAGATGGCATTTCCCAGAGGGTATCAGGAATGGAGTTGCTGTACTAAAATCTTTCTCCTATCCTTTGGCCTTCTGCTATGAGTTTCTAGTTCATCCTTCATTTGCAGATAGTGGTTTGAATGTATGTTGCGATAAATATTACTGTATTTCAAGATCATTTCTAAACCAGACCTTGAAATTTCTCTTTTTTAAGTATTCCTCGAGATATTTTATACATACATATGTTATAATATTTAGGAAAAAAAACATTAGGGAAATACATTTCTGCATATATTAATTGAATCGTAACAATATTTTAGTATATTACAGAGTGATATTGAGGCTCTATAATACTGTCCTGTAGAAAATCTGACATAGATGAAAATACATTTTTTTTTTATTAATAGACATCCTTCAGATATGTGTCTGTGAAGTATAATGTATGAGTTTACCATCTGTTTGGATGCTAGCAAACCCTGGCTTTTCTCACTTGAGTTGTGTCAAAAATGAGAAAATTGAATTATCTCCGTAGTGCAGAACTACAAGAGCTCAGCAAGGAGCCTTCTCTTTTAAAGCTGGAGACAACCTCAACCCTGTAACTTGCAATTCCTCTGCAATGCACACTTAAGTCTTCATCTTTTTTTAAAGAAAAAATCTCATCTTATATGAAAGCAAGCATCTTAAAATGGTTGGTCCTTTAAAGGTTATAATTCTCCCGTTGTCTTTCTTGCACTGCCATTACAGTTTCCTGACTTATCTTTTACTGTTTCAGTGTTCCTGTCTTCTGCTTTTGGCAATTTCCACTATCATAAATGCTGATCACCATCTTTATGGGTACCTTAGAATAATTAATCACAAACATGTCTCACCAGTAGAATTTTTCAGCTGTTATAATCATCCAGCTGTGTTGGTCATTATATCATACAATATAGTAGGCTTTAATCTCATTTATTAATATTACACGATGCAGCACAGTGGCATTAAAGTAGGGAGCACCTTGTCAAGTTACAAACCCTCTCTCTTGTTCACGGGGTATAGCAATGTGATGTGATAATTGATTCAAGAAAGTGAGATATTTGGGACCTGCATGTTCCAGTGGAATGTCCAGAACGGGCCACTTTTTTTTTTTTTTTTTTTTACTGAGTTCTTTTAGTGATGCCTCATTTGACACAATTTGGGCTTTTGAGTTGAAGAAATATTCATGGCTGATGTCACTAGAGCGTATGACAGTAAGACAAAATGAAGGAGTTGAGTAATACAGTAATATTTACATCTCACTTTTTTCTTATTATAATATTATTTCATGTATTTCTTTACAGTTTTTAACCATTATAAAATAACTACATTTGCAGAATCTCCTTCCCGCTGTGATGCTCTGTCATGTTAGATGTTTTCTGCTTACATGTGCTTGTTTATAAGGATGGAAAGACAAAATGGAATTTATCATAAATTATAGCTGTTACTGGTAAGAATAAATCAAATCTTGAAAAATAATTAATGTGCTCCTGGGAACAATTTGAATGTGATTCACTGCTGAAACCTGTGGAAAACAAAGTATTATGGCTGCAATGGTGATGAAATCTTTCTCGTTATGAGCTGAGAACAGCAATATCTATTTAACATACTTCCATGTTGTGTTTACCTTTTGTAGTGTCATGTCCACCCCAACTCCAAACATATTTTTCCTCTTAAAAAAAAAAAAAAGTAGAAATAGATGCCATACATTAAAAAACAACAACAAGTTATTCATGTATCAATGTCTATGTTGTTTGTATTGCATTCAGGGAACACATTTTAACTTGCTTTCTTTCCTCTTGCGCATGACTGTTTCTCTCCTTGGGACTGTAATGTCTTAAAGTCCTAATATAGCTTTTAACCTTCAAAGACAAAAGGTCAGATATTGGCTAGTACATATGAATTACTTTTCTTGGAACCAAGGGAATTAAGACAAATACTAATGTTGTAGCACTCAAAGACTAGGTAATGGATGAATTAAATAGCTTTGAGGTTGTTGGAACAACATTTGAATTCTTGCTGTAAATTAAGGGATGTGCTTCAAACTCCTCCCAGTTTGATGCCAGTGTCATCAGAAGATGCTCAGAGCCTGGAGAAGGGTCACGGGTCAGCAGGAGAGCACCTGAAGAGCAGCACAAAGGAATTTCAGATACTCCAGCCAGTAAGTCAGCTTCTTCAGGGGCTCAACTTAAATATCTCTATGCTAATGCATATAGCATGGGGAATAAACAAGAGTTAGAGATGAATGCATGCCTGCAGAACTATGCAGTGATGTGGTGGGATGACTGCCGTGACTGGAGTGTTGGAATGGGTGGATACCAGCTCTTTAGGAAAGACAGGCAGGGGAGGCAAGGAGGAGGCATTGCCTTTATGTCAATGAGTAGCTGGAGTGCATGAAACTCTGCCTGGGGATGTCTGAGGAGCTGACAGAGAGCTTATTGGTCAGGATTACAGGATGGCAGGACAGGAAAACATTACAGTGGATGGTCTGCTACAGGCCACATGATCAGGAAGACCAAGCAAATGAGGCTCTCTGCTTGGGCCTCAGACAGGTAGAAGCAGCCTCACATTCACTGACAAGAGCTCTAGCCACATAGCCAAGTCCCAGAAGGCAAGGCAGGGACTGGGAAAATGATGAATTGCCCATTGTAGGAAAAGATCAGGTTCAAGACCATCTAAGGAACCTAAAGGTTCACAAGTCCATGGGACCTGATGAGATGCATCCATAGGTCCTGAGGGAACTGGCAGATGATGTTGCTAAGCCACTGTCTGTCATATTGAGAAGCTGTGGCAGTCTGGTGATGCTTCCACTGACTGGAAGAGGGGAAACATAACCCCCATTTTTAAAGGGGAAAAAAGGAAGACCCAGGGAACTACAGAACAGTCCGTCTCACATCTGAGCCCAGCAAGCTCATGGTACTGGTGATTCCAGTACCTAAAGGGGGCCTTCAGAAAAACTGGGGATGGACTCTTTGTCAGGGGTATAGCACAAGGAGTAATGGCTTTAAACTAAAAGAGGGTAAATTTAGATTAGGTATCAGGAAGAAATTCTTTGCTCTGAGGGTGGTGAGCCACTGGAACAAGTTGCTTGGAGAGGTTGTGGATGCCCCATCTCTGGAATTGTTTAAGGCCAGGTTGGATAGGGCTTTGAGCAACCTGGTCTAGCGGGAGGTGTCCCTGCCCATGGCAGGGGGGTTGGAACGAGGTTATTTTAAGGTCCTTTCCAACCTAAGCCATTCTATGGTTATTCTGTGCATTTTAAAATATAAAAGGAATAAAATAAATGATCTCTAAATTATGGTGAAAATTATTACTTCTGAAGGTCAACCAGTTTAGAAATAATTGAACAAACCACCCGGTTGTTGTTAGAAAATCTTTTCATCTTCAAGTCATTCACTGGCCACAAGCAAAACTCTTTCTTCCTGATACAACCCTGACAGCGCAGCCAGATCAGATTTCAGAAGGTATGATAATGCACCCACCTTAAAGAGAGAGACAGGCTACAGCCAAATTTTAGCAACATGCTAATATGGCTGCTCAGGTCTTTCCTCGTTGGTGAAAAAATATAGTCCTTGCCTTCTGTGAGAACTTATTTTTTATCACTTCTCAATGTGTTCCAACCCATGCCAGCTGCAAATGTTGGTTTATTGATTCCTCCTGGAAATATCACCTTAATGTCTTTTACATTGTGTTTATTGGTGGAATATGAATTATAAAAAAGCCTAACAGTGACCTCAGCAGCCACAGAGCAAATTATTTTCCAAGATTTGGGATCCTATTTTTCTGTAACTTTAATATTGACAAATTGCAAAGCAGTTTGATTAAATCTTGAGTTAATCATTCAACTCCACCCACTGCTCTGTGTCTTTAGGGAAGAGTCCTAGCATTTCACATTTTTCAAAGGTTATGAAAAACGTTCAAAAGATGTCGTCCAGTCAACTCCAGCAATGCACTGACTTCCAGAACAGGGCTCAGTCTTTGCTTAAACATGGATCAGCCATGGTTTTCATTGTTCACATATTTTTCATGGTTCACATTTAGGTATTGACAACCCTCCATTCTTTTCAAGATCTGGACTGGAAAACTAAGAAAAAGCTCAATTAAACTGTAGGAAGATGCTTTGCTCAGTCCAGTCACATTTTTCTGCCTTCCTTCTCCAACAGACACATGGTACCCCAAAGAATCATGCTGCTGTGGTTCTCATTTGGCTTCACCAAGTACCTATTTGAGCTTGTTTTCTTATGAACCTGCCTGACTTCTTGCCAGTAAAATTCCATGTTATGCTTATCAAAAGCTCTCATACTTCCTTCAAGCCAAATGAATATAATTTGACATGCCATTATATTTCAAACATATCATTGTTTAAAACAACACTTTTTTTTTTTAACTTTAATAATATACTACACTTTCATTTTTCCGGAGAACTGCTAAGTCCCTTTCTAAGGTAGTATAGGCATTTTTAAGAGGTTGTCATAGTAACCAGTGCATATAGGTTGTTTGGTTTGGTTTTGTTTTAAACTTGGAAATTTAATCACAATAGTCCTTATTACATGTTATAGGAACAAGGTTTCAAGTTTTTCATTACAAAACACAGAAATTGAAAAAGGTATAACATATACATATATACAGAAAGATACATGCATAAGCCAAAAAATGTAGTATGTTACTAACACATCAGATATATATGTATATATATATATAATTTTAAATAAATTATTTACAACCACATTTATACTACACATATTATGGGCCACCAGCACATAAAATGAATATAACAAATATACACAATTACATATAGCAGTTCCTATTAAAACATCTAAAATGTATGTAGAAAATGTATGTAGAAATATGATCCAGAGAAACTCTTTAGAAAGATCTACTCTTTCAACATTATGTTTTATCTAAATCAGACATCTACAATCACATACCTAACTATAAAACCATATCTGAGGTAGTACCAGCAAAACAGGAACGTAAACTTACAGAATATAGGAAACTTCTAAAATATTAACATTTCTAACCCAGGAATATTTGTTTAATTTTTACTTTAGACACCTCATATTGAAAATCATGGAAACGGTATTAGAAAAAAAATAAATAAATCTATGACTAATTGAGTATAAGCCCTGATCAAGGTAGTTATAATGTTTTAAATATGAATCCCAAAGTACTAATATAAACATTAATTAATGGTATTAAAATATCTTATGTCTCTCCTATCCTGTTTTACCATGAGAACTACCCACAGAGGCATATCACTATATTCCTTTTGCCTAAGCAACCTGCTCCAATAAAAGTATTGCCTATTTAACACAATGAATATGTGTATGTACCTTTCTGAATTGCAGCTAACAATGTTTTCACCATGTCTAGTTCAAAAACGGGAATAAAAAGCTCACAACTCAATAAAAACTTTCATTTTCAGGACCGCAGTTCATAAAATCATTTCTTCTGGACTTGCTCTAACAGGTCCAGAAGATTACTGTCATTCTAAATCACACCAGATAAAAGACATTTCCTTATCATAAAGTTACCATACAATTACTGTGACTCCGTACTAGCTAGTGGAATATGCCTTTTAAGTTGTTTAAAATAAAATAAATAAATAATAATTATAAAAAAAAAAAAAACAAAACACAAAATTCTCACTTACATGATGGAAAGGGAGAGTTGAGCTGAGAGACTAAATAAAGACAGCAAAGATGTGGGGAATCTACAGAAGACTGCACCAAACAAAAGATGTTTAAGTCCACTTAGTGACTTGGATGAATGTTTTACTCATAAATCCTGACAGTTTCAGAACTTGTGGCAGTACAGTATTATGATGACCATGTTAACAATTACATTGTACAGTAAAATACATTGTGAAGTAAAAAAAATAAAATAAAAGTATTTCCACTGAAATTATTACAGCCATTTTCACTGTCATTTTGTGGTGGGTGAAAATAATATTTATCGTAACTAGAATGACAGATTTAATTATCCATAAAAATCAATAGCTAATGTATGCAGCAGTTTACATCTTTCAAAGGGAGGGAAATAATTTTGTTCAAAAATAGGCTTGATATACAATGTTCTTTGAAATATTTTTTTTAGAATTATATTGATGTTGAAGCCCTGTACAGCCTCAAATCATACAGTCCATTTGAGTAATGGAAGGCAAAGAAGGTCCCCTTATGTGATCATAAAAAGAAATGCATGGTGTTGTTCCTTCAAAAAAAAAAAAAAAAGAAAAAAAAGAAGAAAAAAAGCTACAAAGCAGCTGACAATTTAAAGCCTTAAAAAGCCCATACTCAGAAATGAATAGAGTATCTATCACTTGAAAAGAAAGAGTGGGATTTTTTTATTTATTTTTTATTATTGTCAAATAAAATCTATATAAATGCAAAAGAAAAAGTGAAAATTTATGATGCTGTATTTTCCCAGAAGAACATCACTATTTTTCCTGTTTAAACTGCCTGCTGTCTTCAGTGTCTCTGGTACGGTTTACTTGAATTCTTCCCTTTCTGTACTTTCATGTATATATTATATATATTGTCTGTATATGTATTATTTCTATATATACTATTTATTTATGCTTAATGTATATACGTACATGTACACATGTCTATCTTTGCTTGCTGACAGCAAGCTAATTTGGAAGAAAAAAAGGAAAACTAGCACAGTCATTCCTTATATTCTTATATTCTTTTATCTCGCCAGAAAAATCTGTATTTTATTCTATTGTGCATCTTAATATGAATGGTTTTGATTTCAAGAAGTACTAAAAACTATTTTTCTGCCAGATAATGGAGTTATATTTAATGGCACTTAACAGACATTGCAAAATGTAGATTTCTACATCTTTTTCAATGATGTTCCAGGTTGCAAAAATTCTAGCTGAAGTGTTTGCCTGCTTAAACATTCTCACTTAGATTGAAACTTTGTTTTTTTCACGGAAAGCCTTTTCGGTACTATCAAAAGCAGAAGATGCTTTGTTTTGTTATTGCAAGGAAATTATTCAGTCTTACCAACTGTGCCATAGAAGTGGCTCTAAATATGATTTTTTTTTTCTAATTTTTGTCCCAATGACTTTTTAAATAATTTAAATGTTAGCTTGCAACTATTGCAGTGGCAGAACTATGTGTTCCATGAACTTTTCTGTTTATTCTGCTGTTGACTACCTTGAATGAATGAGGAGGCACTGCAAAATGGCCCGTTAGTTTGATACTATTTATAGTATGGTAATTGAGAATCTATGTATAAACATTCTTTTGCAAATAATTGAGTCATCCTTACAGCTGCAAGTAAGTACAAGTTTGCCAAAAAAACACTCAACTTCAAGAATGGCATTTTGAGAATTTAGCCTCTCTTTTAAATAGTTTATGCAAAGACTGATAATTTAAACTATAAAGGAGGCAGCTGACATCTATATACTAATATATGTTCTTAAAATAGTCCTAGGTTAGAGACATTAATATCTTCATCCAACATAATTGGCACTTGAGGATTAATTGTAACCACAATGGTGAAAATTAGGGATGGTTAAGTCTGTCTTGTGTAATGAACCACATGGAGTAATTTATAGTTGTATTTACTGTGCTTTCAATATAATTAGTTTGATTTGCTGAAGTCTTTTCCAAAAGTCAGTGCTGTCACTTACAGAAAGCTGGAACCCTACATCCTACAATGTTTTATGAGTTTTTTCCAACTACATAAGCTCTCATAAACAGTACACTCTCTCTCTATATAAGCTTTGCTTTGCCAAATAAGTTTATATGGAAAGGTCTATACCTACCATAAACACATAACCAGAAGGCATTGGAGAAGAAAGTCAGTATAATAACATATAACACAGGATGTACTTACATTTTCATAATTAATCTTTTTGTTTACCCTGTATTACCTTTAATTGAAAATTGTAATTATATAAATATTGGTTTTTTTTACGCTTATATCTGCATCATAACATCAATTCTTTCTCAGTCTACCTGTTTGCCTAGATTGAGTAATTAATATACTAAATTCCATCCACCAAATGGAACTATTTGTTAGATGATTTAATGATATTGGATGTGACATACTGCTTAGAAAGAGAATCTGAGGGGCTTATCTTGTATTTCTGTATGTAAGGGGTTTATTTTTCCTTGATGAAAGTTGATAAATATCAGCTGGTTTCATTAGATTATGTCATGAATGTTTGTTAAATATAAACATGCACCATACATGCACAGATGTAAATTAATAGTTAAAAAAAAATAGTGTTGCAGTGAGAGAGATACTAGTTGGTCTAAAATTTACAAAGTTCCTGTTGAAAGCAAAAATTGCAATAACTATCAGAATGCTTGGATTTATTTTATTTATTTATTTATTTTTCAATATGATAGTATCCCAAATGGTCTAGCTCTGTATGATGCAAAAAGGTATTCTTATTACAAACGTTTTACATATCAAAACTAACATTTCCAAAAGGGGTGAGAGGTGCAGAAGTTAAAGACTCTAAATCATAAGCCCTGTAGGCTCTATGGTCTAAAGCTATTGTTGTCTCCTGAGACAGTGCAATAGCGATCCATTAAGTGGTGAAAAGGTAGCAGGGTTTGAAATGAGCTGGGAGGAAAGTTCAAAGGTATCATGGGGGAAATAAGAGTCCTGTTCCAAATTCATTGCTTCCTAACTGTTGTTTAGGATCTGCTGCATTTCAGGGAGAAGTTAAATATGAAAAGTTGACTCAGTCTGTAAATTCATGAAAAATACATTGAAGTTGTCCTTTTATGCTTCTTTACACTAACTGGAGCCTAAATCATCTCTCCAATAGAATTGCATAGTGAGAACCTACATGTTGCTTGGAAACCTGTGATTCCTCCCCCCAAATTCGCTATGCCTACTTGCTTGTTTAGTATGTATTCTTTGAAGCTGATCATCTATATAGTTTCCAACTTTAAAGCTTCTAACTCCTGGACTCTTTTTCTGTGTTCATATGTGTTCCTTATTATCTTCTTATTTAGTATTGCAACCCTTGCATCTCCCATTACAAGTATTCACAGCCCTTCCTTGAACCTATATATGCTATTCTAATCATGAAACTGCTTTACCTGCTCTTGGATGTCTGCGTTCTTTTTAGACTTACATTTGTATGTTATTTAGCTTGAACTGTCATCTCTAGAGTTGTGCTGTAGGACAGTTGCTCTGTGTGCCCCATCTCTCTCTTCAACACCTTCTGGAACTCTGACAGAAGCCAACTGCCAATGGAATGACTAAAATGATGGCCTATTGGGGATAGGCAGGCTTGGTTGTAATAACTTTTGTTTGTTTAAGAAGAACAGTTGATCGTTCAAATAGTTGTAAGCCATCAATATGAGCATATACCTTTGTTACTATGCTATCTGGTCACAGTTAGTCCAGTTCTTTCCATTCCCATGCTACCACCTTGTTGCTGATGTTGCATCTCAAATTCTAGTATACATTATTCAGGACAGAGACTGTCTTTATTTACAGATTCACTCACTGGGGACCCACAAACTTGATTAAAGATATCGAATGGCAGAGAACTGTAGATAATAACTGCAGTTAATGTTAAGGTCCTAAACCAGCTTCTTAGAGGGAAGAATTTACTGCATTGACAAGTCTTTTGTACTTTTCCTCTCTGCCACATTACAGATTCAGTACTGCAAGAGAAGAGCTTTCTGCAGCCTATTGGACTCCTGATTGCACTTTGCAAAACTCCTTGCCATAACAAAGGAAAGCGGAGTCTTGTTTTTATTTTTCTTTTCAGATAAACTTGCAAGTCTGCAAATCATATTCTAATAGACCTGCCATGTTGAAATAGATTTTCGCATTAAATGTATTAGAATCTTTGTAGCAGTGAGAGTGAGGAATAATGATCTTCTTAAAAAATACTCTCATGAATGCTCCAAGAGAGTAATTTTTAGATGGCATTTGTGCAGAGAGAATCACTGTATATTGCAGAGTGGTAGACTGTGCAGATTAAGAGTTCATCTTGTTAATGCTTCAGTACTTAACCTCTGTGAATCATTTTGAATCAGAACTGAAAATGAAAAGGTAAAAATCTGAAAATATTTTCATCAGATACTGGAAAGGTCATTTGTGATGTTCTAACTAAACAAGCAAGCACTTTTCTCGGTATCAGTGGCAGCAGAAGGAAACACAGGTTCCTGCTTAATAGCTTGACAGATTTTATCAGAAGAAATGACAAGAGTAGAACCAGAAAAGGGAGAGGCACTCATTGTTATTTAAATAAGAAAAGTGAGGGCAATGTAGCATAGCTAAAAGAAGGAAAGCACTTTAATTTACAATAAATTTGAAACACTGACTTTGTGTCATGTATTTGCTGTCTTGGCAGAGAATATTAGATTCTCTTTTGGAAGGAAAAATCCTAATACTGTTGTTACTTAAATGCTCTTCAGGATAGAATAGTTCTGAAATCTAGTAATGCTTTTTTGACACTCAGTTGAAAGATTCCCTTTTTTTCTAAATAGGACTTGAATAATCATAACAATATAAAAAGATAGAAAATATGAAACTATACCTTTTATAAGTAAGCACATCTGGTTGAGGAGTTAAAAATACATGATGGCTTAATGTTTTTGTTTGCTATGTGCCAGAAGACCGTGATAGTGCTGCTGACAAAAGTCCTAGTTTATGTTTACAATTTAAGTCCTACAGAGTACCTGCTCTCCTGAATACATACACATTTCCATTTACATTAAAAGCATAAAAATAATTTTACACACTATGAAGTCAAGTTTAGATCGAATCTTGCTGGAGGATGCAATGAGATGAATTAAATAGCCTGCCATTAACTTTGGTAGACCAGATGAGGTTATGAAACAGTGCAATGATTTCAGATAATGTAATCAAAAGGACCTCTAGTGTAATTCTGTGTATGGTATTTTCATTACCATAACAGGAAGTCAACTTATAACATCTCTATGGCCTTCTTGCTCCTCCTTTAAAAGGAAGGAAGTTGACTTCAACCATCTACAATGGAAAAGAGTTTTCTATGTTCTTTTTAATTTTATTTGCATAAGGCCTAAATGTTATTTATATTCTTGTTATATGTTGCATTATCATATATTCTGTCTTGTAAGTCGGGAGCCTTCCCACCTGCAGGGATTGAAAGGGAGACTTCTTCATGCACTGATATACATAAATAAAAATATTACTCACCTCTGACTAATTACTCATCATGTACTGTGTAGTTAGGGCATGCATTACAAAGAGCTTTACATTTGTTTGTAAGTGCTACAGAATGTAATTTTTCATAAATATCAGAAAAGGCCACATGAAAGCAACTGATCTGTTTTTTTTTCTTCTTTATGTGCAGCGTATGCACTACAGTATGATTCATATGTCAGTGCTGAATTACTTTCTGTCCTTTTATGTAGATGTAACAGAAAATAGGAGGATTTTGCCCTGAGAGATTTCTTAAGTATGACATTTTCTCACTTATTCCTTAAAAGTGTTGATAACTATCATCTTGCCAAACAGAATTTGTCTTCTCTAAGGGTTTTTAACTGTACTAGTGTGGCTCTTTAATATTTGAAACTATTTTAACTGTGATATTACTCAGCCTCTGATCCTGTATGCCAAATGAAGTTTAGCCAAGCATAAAAATCTTTCTTTTTCAAAGTAGTAAAGTTCAAAATTATTGCTGAGACATTATTCCTTACATAATATGACGTAGTATATCTAGTGAAAACTGGTTTGAGGGATTAGAAACAAATTTTGTTCTGTTTCTGCTGTCAGACGGTCTTTGGTAAATCATATTTTCATTGGAAAACTGGACAATGCTTAAGACAAAGTTGCAAACAGTGTTTCTTTAGCCTTGCAAGTTAGTGTGGGTTGTTGCACTGTCAGAATTTGAACAATTAGAACCTCGGAGCAATTTTGCTACTAACGTAGGTGTCTTATGCCATTTCAGAGGTGACCTTGGTTAGCTGAGATATCACTGCAGGGCTACTAGATGTGGTACTGGAGCTACAGGAGATCTGCATCCCTGTGATGCATCAGCTGAATGGTACCATGGGGAAAAAAAAAAATTATTCTAGATGCCTGTGTGTTCGTTTAAAATATTTTCTTGTGATTGCAGGAAGAGACTTGAGGATAAGACTCACTTCAGTCTTATCTTACACTTTTCATATATTTGTAAGAAGGTTTTCCTCTTCTTTTCATCTTCCCTTCCCTCCCAACCCCCATCTGTAGTCGTTGTACCATCTGCATACATTAGAAGCTCTTTTTGTCTGAAACTATTTCATGTTGAGATATATGATTTTTATACCAGGACAGTGGTGGTGCAAGCAAAGTGACCAAGTGAGTAAAAGCTATGATGTATCTCACAGAAGCTCTCCCAAAGTGGTGTTTTAAGCATATATGGCAGGGATGGTATATAGTTCCTTTTTTGAGAATCAATTTGTTACAGAGAAACTTAAGACATGAACAAATTATAACTGCAGCTGGTATATAATGAAGCTGATAAAAAGATTTCATGAAAAACAAAGCAAAACAAAAACAAAAACAAAACCTTAAAAATAACTTTTTGTGTCTTTTAAACCTAAATAAGTTCTTAATTTTTTCAGGAGTAAGTACTTAAATGACATGACTGCCAGTTTAACGTGACTTTCAGAGGCATCGCTCTTTCATAATGAATAGTGTTGTTCTGGATAGTCCCCAAGACAGACAAAACCATGTGAGAGCTGGAAGAAGAATACAAATTGTTTCATAGAATAATTCAGAATGTAAAAATTTTGTTCCAAATTAGAATGAAATTAGACACTAGAATAAGTTTCTTAGAAAATAAATGAGCGTTCTGTCCCTCCTGTAGTCATGAGTTTAAGTAATGCTTTAGTTAGAGAAGAGATGCCTATGAAATAAATACAGATAACTTTTGGATGATTTATAACTTTTGATGATTTCAGTCTGCATATAGGTCAGAGCCTTCTGCCATCAGTTTCAGTGGAAGGTAGGGTATTGGATGGTTATTAAATGCTTTTAAAAGCTTCTTTGCAAATTCTGTAAACCTTCTTTTAAATGAAGATTCCTGTAAAGCATTATTTTGGAATTAGTCAACCTGCCTACATACTGACCTATTATACTGTGCTCCTAGGCCTCTGCTCTCCCAAGACAACGTATGTTCAGGGTAAGGCTGATGTATAAGTTGCAGCTGTATGTTCATATTCAGAAAGCTTTGCATTTAAGCTCAATCCTTTTCTCATGAACTTAGACAAAGCAGAGGGTTCTTGTTTGTATTTCACCTGGGCTTACTGCTCAGCATGACTCTAAGCAGATATATTTTTTTTTTTGCTGTTAGAATGGAAGTTTCTATGTGTTTTGACACTAAGCTCAAACACTCTTGCAAACTTGTCTGTCACTATTCATGGCTCTGGAGGATAATAGATTGTGCTTGTTCTTAGCTTTGATATCAGAATGCCTCATACAACCGGGAATATGCTTTTCATTAATTTTATCTTAAAAGTAGTGTTATTTATATCTCGCATCCATTTTGGAAGTTCTCCCTGTTCAGTAACTTGGTCACCATGTGTTTGGAAAATTACTGCTGTTCTCAAGGTTGCCGTGGCTTTTCGCTATATGCAGCACTCCAAATGTTTATGGATTGATAGAAAATGATCACATTTGCACATTTTCAACCATATATACTGGGAACTTGGGAGCTGTAAAACTCCCAAGAGGTCTGGAGTTGTTAATCTGGGTGCCTTATCAGCTTGTTTTCTGTGGATATCAGCACTGGCATTAATATTCAGGGTTTCGCATCTATTTCTTCCACAACTATCTCAAACAATCTATCTAAAAATATGTTTAGAGTAATGCCAAACTAAGCACGTTATATAAATATGTGATGTTATTTATGCTTCAAGTAATTATTTGCACCCAGGATAATTAGAAGTTTTGTCAAATTCATGTAGTCACACCAAAATAACATTGTTTTTAACTACTTCCAGTCAGTGTCCGTGTTCATGACAATTACTTGCAACAACTGACTGAACAGTGTTAGAAATATTCTATTAGATAGAAATAACAAGCAAATTGGTATTGCTCTTTTAAACATTCTGTTAAATATAGCAAGTTAACATAATTTGACAGTTTCTCTGGGACAGTTAGGTAGCTGACTTGAAGGTAGTAAGGCAGGTGAAAGAAAGGATATAATCCTCTTGCCATTGAAGTCATTGGCAAAGCACTATGGCAAAGCACTATGTACATTTGGGACATGAAGGATACCTCAGATGTTTTTAAAGTATGTTTCTCTGTGAAAAGAGATTTTAGAATGGCATTTTCTTATTTATTCATTAGACATGCTCCATTTGAATGTTAAGGATTCTACTTTCTTTTGGTAATACACAATGATTTGATATTTTTGTTGTTGCTGTTAAGAAGAGTCGGCATTAGGAAGGGGTAAGCTACATCCTGTTCTTTCATGTGCACCAGTGGCTATTGTGCAAGCATTGTGGTTGTTAGTTATCCTTGTAACCAAGAGCCTGATCTGGTCCAGAGAAACTTCTAACATTTTAGCATGGATGCCCTCTAATTATAGTTCTTTTAATTTATTTTTTCCTTTTTTTTTTTTTTTGTTTGCTATCCCATTTTCCTTGTTCTAGAACTTTTACCTTTTTAAGGAATACAATACTTTGGATGGCATCATGGATAACAACTTTAAAATTATGAGCAAAAGATCCAATCAGATCCTTAGGAATACGTTTGTGAAATTTGAATAGTTGAGGAAAATTGCATATTCACAGAGCAGTTACTGAAAAATACCCTAGAGTGATTATACAGATCCTTACTCTTTGACTGCCTAATGATAGGTTTCAGGCAATCACAGTAAAGGGAATGGCACATTATGCGGTTATTTCAAAATTAAGTTGAATGAATCAGACATCTACAGTCAATCAGAATGCAAGGAAGTAGGTAAGTTTTGAGGAAATAAATAGTAGGATTATTTCAGTAATGTAACAACCCTTCTGATCTGAAGTGATTGAAGCATCTTTTCTGAAACTTAAAAAAAAAAAAACAAAATCATCTTGCAAGACTGAGAAAGAATGGAGAAGATCTATGTAAATGTTGGGCCAAACTATACACAAGAGGTTTGGCAATTTAGAAAGAGACATAGCATTTTTCCCAGCTCCACCTGCCTGGCTTTTTTAATGGCTGCTCTAGTTCAAGGTTGCTAAAACCCAGGAGGTTTGCTTATCTGGTTTATTACTAGAAGACAGGCTGTTTTTCTTAAGAACCTTACTAATGAAAAATGTTTAGTTGTTGAATGCACTGTAAAAAAAATATAGCAAACATATAATTTGAGTTTAATACCATTGTAGGGGTTGACTAGCAACTCTTTTTATTCATTTGGTGTTGATCACCTAGATTTAGAATTGCAAACAGGTGTCATTCACTATTTCCTTGAAATCTTCACTGGACAACCAAGGTTGTTTTATCTTCAAACCTTGCTCTCTAATTTTCTTGCTCATATTCTTTATTTTTTGTTAAATAAATAGTGAAGATGAAAATACTGACTGTTCTATGCATGCAGAAGGATTTATTTAATTCATCCCCTATAAGGTTCATTTTGGAAAATACTATTCAATCTTAAAGTGGTGGTTAAATCATTTGCATTTTTAAAGCAGGAGAGTTTTCCACATTGACTTCCTGTTTAGTAGTGCTGGCTGTGAAAGTCTTTTTGTGTCACTTTGGATAAACGGGCTCTAAGAGGCTAGCAGATTTGCTGATTTTGATACTCTCCACCTGTTTGATTCAACTGAACATTTGACCCTCTTTGGCTTTCTGTTTGATAATTTTGTTTAATATGTTTTTCAAATATATAGGTCTACTAGAAAATTCAGTCATAACATGAATATATAATAAGTAATGAGTAAATAATGGAGGCCTACTGGTATGTGGAGCAAGGACAGTGTATCTGACAATATTAATAAAGGCATTATTCTAAATATGCTTTGTACAGTGTTAGATGTAGCTGATGAAAATTATGTCCTTCCAGGGTCTTGCATGGGACAACACTACTTCAATGTTTACACTCCAGAAATATGATTCAAACTGTAAATGTAATGCTAAACCAAGTTGTTCTCATCCTTAGTGTTTCAGATAGTCTATGCTGTAATTAGTTGAAAGTTCAAAGATCTGGAAGGTAAATCTATGCATGTGATATAATCTGTTGACTAGAATCATGAATTTCCCATAAATATAGTTAAGTGAAATAAATTCTGAACATTTATAATAAAATAGTGCTCATGGATATGCTAATAAAAATACTAGGAAATCAAGCATTGCCTTCAGCATGCTACAGACATCTTGCAAAATAAGAATTCTAGATGTATTGAGAATTCAGCACCAAATTTGTTGGCACAATAATTGGCACTTCAACAGAATTAGCACATACTAAGTACAGAAAGCCAGAGTCCCTTCAGTGTGGCTTTTCACTGTCTCATGGTTTTACTGTGTCTTGCAAAGTGTGCCATCTTAGCTGAGTTCCAGGTAGTGAACTCTGGATTTCTAGTTGTGTTTTGTTATTTATTATTATTATTTTTTTAAAAGTCCTGGCAAAACATCCTTTTATTTCTGGGAAAAGTCCAGAGGAGAGAACCCAAAAGATTTTTGCAGCTTTTTCTTTCAAGCACTCTTCCATCAAGTAGAGGAGTCTCAAAGGACTCAGCTCCTATGGATATATTCCATACTGCTGTGGGTTACACCAAAACAGAAGAATAAGGTCTACAACTTCCTTCATTTACAAATACAAACTGCATCCAGATTAAGTCCTGCTCAGTGGCATAAAACAGCGACAGAATATGTATTTTTAAATATTTCTCTGTATATTAGATTAGTATTTTATTCACATAAAGCTATTTAGAGTACAATACACTGTAGATTTAATTACATTTAGTGTATCAAGCTAGCTTGATTGACTTCTTTTCTATATTTCCTTCAACCTTTTTATTAGCAGATGCCTCCAGTGAATATGCATTCTGTAGATTCTGTAGTTCACTATGAGAACTGCAGAAAGTAACACAAAGGGCAAATTGTGTTACTGTAGCTCCATGGAAATATGGTTGTAAATGACTTACTTGGAAGGGCTTGAGTGAACGGGGTAGCTTAGAATAAATTGCTATTTTGACAGTGAGAAGGTGCTAGAATCTGCTCTCTTGTGCATTATGCTGTAGTACAGCTTAGTTCAACCTCCTTTGCAACGAGCTCTGCCTCTCAACCTCTGTTATGAAGACATTAAACAATGACTGAAACTTAATTACTATTCGACTATCACTCAAATGGCTCTGATTTATGATGGAAAGTTTTCCCATTTGCAATCCTGTGGTTGTCATCAGAAAGTATTCTTGAACTAGATGGTATTACGACCAACATTTGGGTAAGTATTCAGACTGTAGTTCCCCCATTTCTCCTTGGCTAGCGGCTAGGTAAATTTGCGGCCTTTGCAAATTGGAGAAACTGTCATTCCTCTCTGCATCTGAGTTTTGCCATATGTAACATAATTGACTAAAATTCAGGAATGGCGTCAAAATTTTACAAGAGGATACTTATTGTAAAGAACTCCATGGAGAGATCAGTGATAAATTAGAAAAAATACTTTCTTTGCCTGACCCAATTACAGCTCCTGCTCCTTTTCTAAAAAATTATAAAGCCATGGCAAGCCAGTGTGGCAGATAAAGGCACAGGCCTGTTATATAGAAATGGTGAAGAATTAATAGAAATGGAAGACTGTGAATAGTGTCATGAATATTTACACAAGGAAAGCCATATAGTATCAGCAGAAAGGAATGTCAGTGTTACAGGAATAGCTTAGAGTTATATAGAAGGAGAAGGGAGCATGAGTAGGAAGGAACGGTGTCTAGAGTAAACCTGGGAAATTTTTAGTACATTTTGTTGTAAACCAAAAAACAGACACACAGAAAAAACCCACACCTGGACAATCCTAGAGAACGTATCTTTGGTCCAGATCACTTCACGTTATCTAAACTTCCATGTGCTCTGATAACCTTGCCAGTAAAAAAATTGTTTGGATTACCAAGGTTACAACTCTTCATTGGTAATGGGTTCAGAAGTGGGAATACAATGAAGTACCTTTGAAAAGAAAAGATTGAAGTTAGTGGGGAGAATGGTATTAACATTACTAACAAGTTGAAACTATATACTTAGAATATACTTTCATTCATTTTTACAGTTATTTATGTTGCTTTTTGAATACAGAGCCTTTATTTTGATGGATAGCAAGTAAAATCCTCTTAATAAAGGAAATCCTCATGCATTGCAGCTAATGTTTAAATTTTTTTAAAAGTTGTTTCTTTAGGAATGTAATTTGTGAGGACATAAAACGCTCAATACTACTGTACACTAAAATGCCAAAGACAAAAGACAATTCCACATTTCAGTTTTTTTTGATCAGCTATCTACAGAGAATACAAGGTTATGGAAAAAATACAAATTTACCACCACTCTATCTACTTATTTCCTAAAGCAGACATTAAAATCGAATATTTCATAGTTATTGTCAAGCTCTCCCCCTACTGTTTGTGGAAGCTTTAGAAGAATATCCTCTATATTTTATCATTTTAGACCTCCTTTATATGTAAGTATAGCTATAACAGAGGCAATATGCAATATTAGATGCCAGTTGTATCTCATAATAAAAAAATGGGAAATACACATTTTTCCACATGGTTTTCTACATGCTAAACGTGGATCTTCCTGTGAAAGGGAAGAGCGAAAAGCTCTCCTGCTCTTAAGCGACACTAAACCCAGGGGCTCCAATACACTGCAGCTGAACGCCTCTTAGATTGCAACATGAAAAGCTGCAGATTAACTGTGTTTAGATGCATGGGTATGATGTAACATCAGCTTGCTTGAATTAATGTCCTGTGACAAGCCTTCCCTTGCTTTAGAAGCAAAATGTTCCTTTGTCTACATTTTTAAGCTTGGCTACAGCCTCTGGTAGATTCTGCATTGTTTCTCACATACTGTTTTTTGGACAAAGTCAAACCATCATCTATGAAGGAATAACTACCCAAAGGGTATAAACCCAATTGCTAGTGGTTTATTCAGCTTTGACACTTCTCAGTGCGATCCTAACTGCCTTTTGTAAAACAAGCAGGCAAGGGAAAGGCTCCAGAGACTTTCTTCTATTCATTTCTATAATAGTTTTCTTGCCACGGGAGGCTTAAGAAGATTTGTACTGCCTGCTTTCTTTTCATTAGCAGTGAGTGCAATGCTGTTGGGTAAGTTAATGTGTGAGACTATAAAAAGAAAAGCGCAGGAATTTGGAAAAAAAAAAAAAGAAAAAAGAAAAAAAAAATGTAGTTTCTCATTAATCCATTTGAATGTTATTTTTCTTGATTTATTCTGTAAAGAGTGCAGAGAAAAATAAGTAATGTGTAACAGTTGTGATATTTTCTGTTGTTCTCAGCCGGACACAGAATTAGAATCTAGCTTTTGTCTGTTTGTTGAATGCAATACTATGCTTCACTGGATTTTGGCAGGAGCATGATAAAATTCTTGTTATTAGACTGACAAAGAAACCTGATTGAATTTTCAACACAACCATACTTCCTGTCATGAAATGTAATAATATTTAATGATTTCTTTGTATTTCTGTGTACTTCAAAATGCATCAGTCTTTGAGCCTTTCTTTGACCACTACATCACGCTAACCTTCTCTGCTTATATTGCCATTAAATGCATTTACTTTATCTCTTTTTTTTTTTCTATTTACTTGAATGAAAACTGAGCACAGTTTTTGAGAAAACTCCGAAGTTTTGTAAATGGCTTTATAGTTTCTTTTGTACAATAACTATTTGCATCAGATTTAAAATTGACTTCATTAGTCAGTTTTGTGTGTTGTGGCAGTCAATGTGTAAATTAATGCAATGTACACACAGGATAACATTCCCCCCCCCCCTCCTTTTTTTTTTCATTAATACCATACTATTATTATTGTTATCATTTTCCCCAAATCTCTGGTCTTATAAAAATTGCTATGGATAATGAATATAAATTAGCCTTAAAGAATAATCCTTTTAGAGGGTGAATCATACAGCTTAAAATTTGGATTGATGGATGATACTCACGCAGGACATATATACATTATGTAGAATGAACCTGATGATAAATGTTAATAGTCATTAAAGGATTACTGGATGCTATATCTCTGAATTTTTTAATCAAGCTGCTCATCAATAGCAAATGTAATCTTCTTTAATATTTTTGTGCTTGGTGTGTTATGCATGCTTGTTTTCTTCCCTTTTGTCTGCCAGCACACACTTAAACTTCTCTACTGGGATATAAGGAATACAGTAATGACTTAGGAAAAATGCTGATAACTCAGCATCTACAATTCAGTAGGAAGTCTCCTTTTAAAGAGAGTAAGCAGAACAATTGTTCTCTGTCTGGTAGACCAGTAGTTCAAGATGTATGAAGTAATTCTTAGTAAAATATTAGTATATAGTTCAAAGTTTTATAATATTTGAAAAAGAGAGTGTGGTGGTTTTTTTTTTTTTTAATGCCAAGTTTTACTAGTTTTTGTTTGTTTGTTTTCTGGACAGTTACTAGTATACTCTTGGACATTTTGAAATATTCAAGTGCAGATAACTGTTGATAGATGTAACTCAGCACTATTTCATATTTATAGAAATCACATTACCTCCAGTCACACTTGTCGGCAGCTCTGCTCTTTTGATTCCCAGTTGCCCAAGAGCTGTAGCTTAAAGCATTGGCAGTATGTGATCTCATTAATCAAGGAACAAATTATACTCTGTATTATTTTTATTTGCATGCGCATGACTAGAAATTACCAGTCACAGTTATTCAGCTCTCAGAAGACTATAATAGCTGCATGGTGGTTTACTTTCTATTTGTGTCATTTTAATAGACATGATTCACTGGAAGCTAGCCTAGATCATAGCCTAAAAATGGCCCTTACTCCTAAGTTGTATAGGCAAGTAAGCTCATTACTTAGGGGAAGCCTTTAGGTCTCAGATGGAATTTATTGTAACTTTATAAGGTGCAGTTATTTTCTTTCTTTTTTTTTTTTTTTTTGTACAAAAATTATGCCTTTTCCCATATTTGAGCTTGTATTTTATCTTTGTTAGCTACAGTAAATCAGCAATGATTAGGAAAAGAGTGGCTTAGTGAATCTGAAAGTCCGTTCAGTCCTGGTGCAGGGGCAGTCACAGTTAGCTGACTAAAATTAAGATAACTCCAAGATTTGGTTCCCTGGCAGAAAAATTAGAACATTTCTGCATAGCATGTGTAAACAAACATGAGGACATTTTTGGAAATTTGATATGATTAATCTCTTGCCCCCCCTTCTGAAAAGTGCATTAGGGCTGTCATGAGTATTTTTTAATTTTTATTTATTTTATTTTTTACTTTCTCCACTTTCTTATATGGTATGTATTGATCCAATTTCATTAAGAGTTTTATCCCATGGTAAGCATGGGGTAAAGTTCTTACATCACTGACATAAATATCAATTTTTTAACACTTGAATAGAGGGAATTTATCACTGTACAGTGGTCAAAGCTTGCAGTTTTGGAGCCATACCCTGTAGAGTAAGCAATGGGATAGAGGTGCTTATACTCAAAAAAAATTCAGTGTTGTTATGATTCACTCCAACCTCCTCTACCTTTCCAATATTTTGGAAAGCATTTAACTTAAAATTGCAATGTACTATCTTGAAAATGGCTTTTTAAATTAATAAATATGATGGATGCATTTCTGCTGCTACAAGCAATTATGTGGACTTTTTTTTTCCTTTTAAAGGTTCTTGCTACATACCTTTGTTTATAAGACATTTTATAATTATAGGAAAATAGAAAAAACAAACAAACAAACAAACAAAAACTTTCACTTAGCAGAACATAACCTGTTATAATTTTTTTATAGAGACTATTTTTAACGGTCTCCAAGGACTCTGATCAGCATTCTTTATTCACTCAAACTCTCATTGAGTTCAATAGGCATTTTCATGATTAAAAGAACAAGTAAGGAATGCTGAATAGAATTAGCTTATTCAAATGCAAGCAAATCTTTTAGGCTATATTTTCATAGGGGAATTAAGAGTCTAGTTGTTATACACAGAAGCCAAAGCTGTCCTGCAGTATTTTGGTGCCAAAAAGATGGCATCTACTATTTTGGAGCTATTTGTTATTTTGACAGTATGGCTCCAGGCTACATTGCACTGGATAAACCTTTAATTTTACATAACAAATAATGAAATATTATTGCTTCATTGCCTCTATTCAAATGATTAAAAGAGATTAACTTTGCTTAACATCACTCTAAATTAATTTCTGATGCTATAGCTTCTATTGAATCCTACTGTCAATTTTTTGAAATATGTTTATGGAATTTTTCTTCTCTCTGTAACATGGTCCTCATTATAGTACTATGAACTGAATCATCTTGTGATATGACACCCAGTGAGGGAAAGACGATCAAGATATTGGCAAATAGCGTGGGAAAGAGTTCCTAATATTTCTTGTGCTAATTAAGTGGGAGTCTGAAGAGGACAGTTAAAGGGCCAAAGAAACTCCCAGTAAACCTCTGTGAAGCACAGTATGTCTCAAGAGAGAAGGTTGAAGAGCTTTGAATGAGGACAGAGAAGTATGGGAGACTGAAGGAGACTTAGCGAGGTGGGAGGCTCATCTGAACTCTGTCACAGACATTGAAGAAGGGTTGTGGAGTCCCTTAATAAAAGCAAAAAAAAAATGTGTAAGATCATATACCAAAAGGAGGAGATGACATATGTAAGAAGCTTTTCAGAGAGATGCAATATGTCTCTCAGAGGTAAGACCTAGCTCAAAAGGAAATGGAGTGGAGCTAGGAATCAAAGTACATTGAAAGGGAAAGGGTTTAGGTCCACTTTGTAAAGACCTATTACACTACAGCCCAAGAAGATGTTTTGTGCTGTGATTTGAAAGTTGCTTGGGAAGCTATAACATCATCTGAAAGCATAGAAAGCATCTGCAGGACCATCTATGCCATTAGAGAACATTACAGGGTGGAAGGATGCAGATGGATTCCAGCTCTTTCTGCTCTACAGGCTAACCAAAAGTGAAACATCTTTAGTCTGAAAGTGATGTGCCTATGTTAGTGTGTTGTGACCAACTAAATTTTTTATGAGTCATCGTGATAAATTTACTACACAGGTTCTGGACTAGAGCTGTTTGGACACCAGCCAGCTTGGGGAAAAAGCAAAAGATTTTTGCATTTTCCTGCATTACCCAGGACATGCTAGAGCACACACTTGTGCAGTGTGATGTCTCTTTGAAACAAGTGCAAACAAAGTTGTCTAGATTGCTGGACTATGCAAGAGAAGTATAATATTTTTGAGTGCTTTCAAGAAAGTTTGACAAGCTTTTTTTTATATATATATATATATATATATATGTAGAGGTTTCTAGGTAAGTTCTGTTTGTATAGAGAAAATATTTTCAGACAAAAGTGGGATTTGTGATTTTGTATCAACACTTGTCTATTCTATGATGGAATTTTATTTGTCTTCTATTAAAGTAAGTGGTTCACAAATAAAACAGACTTCAAGTTTTCAGCTTGCAAAATGAGAATGCTGAGATTTCAAACTTATGTTTGTCAAGAGCTGTCTAACCAGCTTGTTGGATACTTTGGCAAGAGCTGCTTTCTTGACTTGTGTAACTGAATTAGGGAATTGTCTTGTAAGGAAGAGATGGTAAAAGGTGATAAGATTATTTTTCAGTCAGTGAGGAGACAACATGGGTTGCTGAAAGAGCGATGTTGTGGAGAAATGGTAGTTAAGGGAACAGTTTAATTACATTATTCAAAACCATAAAATTTACCAAGTTAAGAAAACTTGAAAACAAATTTTTATGAACTGATGGGATTTGTTTTCCATTGTCTTTGGAGGTGTCAAATATATGAATGGAACTCGACGTATAAAGAAATGTTTAAGCAGAGAGTATATTTTTCACAACAGAGGAGAGAAATGTGCTGGAAACCTCCATAATTAATGGTGTTATATCCATGATGCTTGATGAATTGTACAGTATTATATTGAAAAGAGTTTTTTTCAGATGTGTTAATTTCCTTTGGGGGCATTTTGCCTTATTGTGATGGGAAGAGAAAGCTGCAAAAAGCAAAATTCCTCTAGCATATTATTGGGATGTTAACTCCATTGCTAGGAATATGAAAATTCTTTCTACAATTCTTATTTATGTAACTTCATCTCTTCTCAATAACGGCATAATCAGCTTTTGATCTGCACTGATGCTCCTATTGTGGAGCTCCTCACAGCCTACTTCTGGCAGTAGCTTAAGATAAAGAATGTTTATTGCTGTTATACAAGACTATTCTTTCCAGGATTTATTTTGAAATCTGGCTGGAGACTGCTCTTGCTGTATGTATTCTTCGTATCTCTTTCTGTTTCTTTGTTCTTCTTTCTTGGTACTTCCCAAAACATTTATTCTCCAACCAGTTGTAAACTGTCATCTTTTCCTTACTTGAGAACTACTTTTAAGAACAGTTGCTGTTGCACGTTCTCCTCCTTTACTGTCATGTGGAATAGCATGAATAGTTTAAAGACAACTTACACTGAACATTTGTCATCAGGTCCTTCTCGTAATTGCTCTACCACGTGACTGAAGCAGCACAAATAAAAGTGGGAATGTAAAAGGATTAGTATGGCAAAAAAGGAAATGTTTTCTAGCATGAAATGAAAGCTGGAATGCATCACCCTCATTAAACTGAGTCCTTGACAATGTGATGATATGTATGTGTGTATCTACCTGTCTCATGTGAAGGATGTGTATCTCATGTATACTACATATTAACCAAGAAACAATTGCTGGCTAAGAGTAACTGTTTTCACATGGCTGAAGTTCCTCAGGGAACTTTTCTTTGTAGAAAAATACAGTTAGGTTTGACAGGTCTTGTTAGTTGGTTTCATGGGAACAGTTGAGAACTTTAATTCAAAGCAATATTATGTTGAGCTGCATTACAGCGCTAGCTGTATTCCCAGATCAACAGACACTTCTCTCACAGGCTTACTTGAAAGATTTTAGCAAGGTGTTTATCTGTGATAAGTCTTTATTGCTCCTGATATGGGAGGTCCTTTGTGACCAGCCAGAGAATCTGTATCTAAGTCATTTGTTCTATTCAAGAGTCTTTCACAAGTGCTCTGTTGAACTCAGCAGATTTATATTGCTTAGGCTTGATAAGTGGTTCATTGATCAGTTTTCATTCTATGAAGACAGTATGCAGTAGAACAATACAATCTATGCTACTTTTACTTATGCTGACCAAAGAGTAATGCAACAAAATGTACTTTTTTTTTTTTTTTTTTTTTTTTTTTTTTTTTTTTTTTGTGAAGTTTCCCCAGGCTAATGCCCTAAAGGGGTGAATTTTATGGTCCATTTGTCATGCTCTGTATATCCGTTCATACTAGAACTGATCTCCTTTTTTTCAAAGTCCATCTTTCATGTCATTATGTAGAGTTTTATTTTATGATTCTTATAAAACACAGAACTGGAATAATTTCCATTAACACAAAAGTCACTTCAGTCTCATTGCCATTAGACTGACTTTGTTCAGTGCCTCTAAGATGAAACACCTGTATAAATGCCTAATCTCTACAGAAGTACCCTTTACATCAATAAGAGTAAATGAAAAAGGATTAATGTACTGGAATCACTTGTGCGTGCTTCTGTTTATGAGGTTGGCAAGTGTCTATGACCACTCAAGTGGTTAACAAACATCTGTGGCAATTCATGTCTTTAATATACATTTTGTTGGTTTTAACTAGTTTGTTTTCACTGACTTTTCAACACACACACACACACACAGTTTCACTTGTGCCGTGAGGTAGCAGAAATTTCTTATATTATGGTCGGTTGGCCTTTTAAATACAGGTAGCTGCACCTGATCTGAAACGGTATGTAAGGTGCGGGCAGATGATTAAAATCACTAGCATTCCTATGGCTTGCTGATTTATTGCCTATTGGTTGAGCTTTAGTGATGTGCATGTTCTAACCCAAAGTGTACACTACAATTTAGCATCTTAAATAACATTCATGAATTTGGACAAGGGTGAAAGGGGATTTTTTTTGTCTACCGTCTTCAGCACCTATCTTTCCGTAATAGGTATCTAATCTAGGTTGAAGGTATGGCATATGTTGATATGTTGAAGGCAAGGCTGTCACTTCCTCACAGTGCTGAGATAGATAAAGCTCAGAAATACCTTGCAGCTGTAACAAAAGACATCACATGAATTTGTTTGCATGTTCTGATATTTCTTCTAAGTTTTACTTTGAAGAATAAAACCGTGCCCTGAAAAAAATATCTGAGAACTTTATTGACTGGGAAGACAGGGGTGTGACCTTTTTGTATGAATGATTGGTAGCTCACTGGGGGTAGGAATGGTAGCTGGAGAATCTGCTCTGAAGAAAACTATGACAGCAGCTTGCTTGCTGTCAAGCCAGGTTTCTGGCAGTTACCAGTCTTGAATAATTTATTATTATTATTATTTTATTTATTATTTTTATTAGCTTTTAGGTATATTAATTAGCATTAATTTGTTCTTTAATTAACCATTTTCTTTTTGAAATATCAGAAGTACATTTGCTAGATAGGCATCTTGTTGTTAGTCTCCTAGCAACAGAAACTTTTCATAAGCTGACATTTACTGTCTCAAGAGGTCTGTGCCCAAATTACTTTGAATAGCCATAATTTTCCATACAGTTTCTAAAATTTAATCAATCTCATCTTTTGTTAGTTTGATTTTCTGACAAAAGCATCTGATTAAGTTACTTCCTGAGCCTTGGTTTTAGTGTCATACTAAATGTGAGTATTTCAGATCATAGCACACACAAAAAAAAACACATTTCAACCCATTCTGCCTACCTCCTAAATGGGATACATTGCTAAGATAGATTGTTTCTCAAGCATCCTCAAAATCGGTGATCTCAAAAAGAACTTCTGCAGTTATTCTTTTAACTGACACAGAGCCCCTCTGCAATTACTGATTGTCAAAGCATTGTTAACTAAATTTGTACCAGATGGTCTCACAGCATAACATTTGGAAGTGGTAATGGAAGATAAGTTGAAATGTCTGTTTGCAAACTTCTGAATATTTTCTGTGGTCATTAGGGTGCTCTGCTTTCCTATCTGTGGAAAATGGCAATGGTTACTCATCCAGCTAATAAACAGGGAGAATTCGGGATATATCCCACCAGATGATCCACTGAATACTCTGCAGCTTAATACCAGCTTTATTGTTCTGAGAAGGGCTCCTCTATACCTCTCTGGATTTACAGGCAGACCTGAAACTGTTGGCATCATCATTAATGTGTATGCAGCAAGTGCACATATAATAATACATGCAAGAGTTGTGCATGTAAGACCTTAGGTTCCTAGTCATGTATACTGTGGTCGTTTCCAGGACTTACTGTCATGCAGCAGCCAGACTGTAGCATTAGTTTATCAGAGCTGCCTGATGTTGGAAATTTTGGACAAAAGTGTATCTTCAAAGTATTCCAGGATCAGTATTCCAGGATCAGTATTCCAGGAAATGAAGAGCTTGTGTATAGGAAAATTTATCTGTAAGCTAACCGTAGGACAGAACACCCTCATTTTGATTTAATTTACCTCAATTAATTGTTATCAATACAGCCATTGAATGGCTGACCTGGTAATTATATTTCTTGTTTCTGTCTGGTAGCTAATAGTCTTTATGCAGTTGTAAACTCTTCAACTATTTCTACAAGAGTTCTGTTGTGCTTACCTCTCTGCTATGGAGGAGTATGTAAAGTCAAAACGCAGATCCATTTGTGCTTATCTATCACTTTATATTCATATATAAATAAGAATTTAATGTTGCATTAGACATGGAGGGTATTGTAAATCCACAAGTGTTCTGGGGGGCTTCCTATCTTTTGATTACGATGGTGTAGGCAGGAGTGATTTTTGTCCCCTTCTCTTGCTAAATTTCTAGTTCTTGACAATTTTTAGCAGGAAGCAGTAGCTGCCAGTAAATAATATATTTCCTTCTCATGGGGTTGTACATACTGTACAGGTGTTTTCAGAAAAGTGTTTGATTGTGATGCATGGATTAATAGGACAGTATTTTTTTTTCTAGATATTCTACCTGATTAATGTGTCCTTTTTTTTTTTTTTTTTTTTTTTTTTTTTAGCAAATGCCATACAGCCTATACAGTCTACTGCTTCCTTAGAATTCTGGTAATGCTTTGGGACTGCCTAGTCCTGTTCATAATCCATGCAGATCAGTTTATTGTATTTTAAAATATACTGTAACCACAGTAACAGTGTGTTTCTTAGTTATACATGTTGCATAAATAACTCTTTTTTTGTATGTGGAAATTAATAGTGTTCTGTATGTAATAGGGCAGCGGTAATAATTTGCGGCTTTCTGAAAAAAAAATTGTTTTGAAGTAAATTGTGATTGAGGTATCTGTGTGGATGGAACTTGGAAACTAACTGGTTATGGGAGACCAAACAGTTAGACAGTGACTAGCTTAGGGAGACTCCTCATAAACCCTGCAATGGGTCACTATGAAAGCATGAAAGGGAATAAATAAGTCTGTAGTAAGCCAGATGGATTTCCAGTTCTGTGGACAATTTTGATGTTTTCTTGTGGAAAAATTTCATTTTAACAAATTGGAATTTTAATGTGAGGCCTTATCTGGTATATTTCTATTTTGGTATCCCTTTGACTTGGCTACTCATTGCCTTGAAAGTTCACCTTTTCTGCTAGACTTCAATAATAATAATAATAGTAAAATAAAGTGGAAAACTGGAACAGGTTTTTAGGAAACATGAAGCTTTAATTTTTAGTTTTGGCTTTATGTACTTTGAATCATGTAACTTTTATGTCTGCCTTTGTGTAAGGGATGGTACTCCTTGCTAGTATCTGGGATACAGTTAGAATCCCATAAGGAGTAAGTGCATTTATTGATATTTGGGAAAGCCTGCACAGTTTATGTGTGCTTCTTCAAACTTGCATTTTATAGCCTTCTTCGAAGAAAAGGAGTAGAAATGAGTTGTTGCAGACCATATTTCTCCGTGGGAGAAAGTGTCAAGAAGGAAAGGTGAAGTTCACACTCCTGTGGAAATCAGAAGCTCCAAGATCTTGGCACGTTCTTCTATAGTTCATAAATTCTGTGGTGCTTAAATCAGAAAGCTTGGCTTAATAAATAAGTGTTTAATAAGGGGATAGCTACTTATGGATGAGTGAATGAAATGTTACAACAGATTAACCTGTGAACCAATTCCTTCAGGCCTGCTCTTTACTCACAACTTTTCATTTCTCATGATTGCCTGCAGGACTTCAACACAAAAAAGTTTCTTTATCTCTGACCTAATGACTAATTAACAACTAATTCCTTCTGAGTTAATAAGATTAGCTTCCATCCCCATACTTCTCTAGGTCTCATCAGGGCAAACTGGATACCTGATAACTTTCAAATGTGGACAGGATGCTGACAGATATGCCTAGAGAACTCCATGCTTTTGAGACCAAATTACTTGCCTGTCCTGACTGTTGGTGCCTTTATGTTGTTAAATCACGTGACCATGACATGCCCAGTCATCCTCAGACCTCCACATTATGCACGCCTCTTCAGAAACTCCTTGACGTAAGCGGGACACTCAGTACTCATATGGTTGACCTGCAAAAATGCTAGACTCTTCACTGGGAAAGGACAACATTTGCTGCCACAGCTGGATCCAGCATCTTCCCTGTTCTGAGAGTGATGAAGAGAGAGCCACACCACTGGTTGTACCAATAGGCTATAGCACCAGAGTCTTGTGGATATTTAATTTTCAGAGGCCCCATAATACAGCCTCTGGAACTCTTTCTCTGACTTTACTGGCCAAAACCACATCTGCTTAACCAAGATTAACATTTTCCAGTCACCATGCCTTACTTTTATTTGCATTACATATCTACAAAAGCCCTTGGCCTGTATTGTAAACAAACAAACAAACAAAAACAAACAAACAAAAAAACACTCCATGTAATACTCCTTCTAGACAATAAAGGCAAACTTTGCAACTTGTCTTTTCTGAGCAGGCATGAGTTTAGCCCAAAGCCAGTTGTCATGAATAACCCTCGGCAGAAGAAAGCCAAAGTGTACTTACGATGACTTGAAACCTTTCTGTTTTCAGGTACAGACACTACTGTTTAAGCTCATTAAATCAGGTCTCAGGAATGATCTGACAGACTGGTGGGAACTATGTGCAGTGAAGATGCCTGTAGACCCTATCCTATCATTCTCAGGGACAGAGTATTTTGGTATTTTGACATTAAGAAATGAGAATTTTTTTATTTTTTTTCCCTGAAGACCTGATTTTTTCTGTGTGCTCTACAACAGTGTGAAAACATACTTATAAATCTGTTTAATAAACAAATAAACACATCCTTAGCATAAACAGGTTAGGTACAATGAGTAGGTTTCCTCTTATTCTGATTTCAGGCAAAAGAGACTGCCATTCATTTTCAAAGTTGAAGCTTTTCCTAAGTCCTCAGACAGCACTTGTGTGGGTGTTTTGTGTGAGTATAACTCTTGATTAAAAAGATTAAAAAGATCAAAAGATGAAATATAATGTAAACAACACTTCAGTAATGAGAGATCTGCCATTGATCTGCTGTCAATGACTTCAATCATCTTTCTTCCTAATAGATTAGATCTGGGAATTACGGTCTACTCTAGTTAAAACAAACAAACAAACAAACAAAAAAACTCCCAGCTTCCTCCTAGCACAAACAGTTCTTTAGTATTATGTTAAATATATCCATAGCTGAACTCAGTTGCAATGGCACAAGGGATCAAACAAATATCTGTGATACTTGTATTTTGAATGTCAAATAGCACCAAAACGTAGAATATTAAGAACAGATGACAGAACAGGAGACTGAGGGTGAAGATGCTCTGCATCATAGATACTTGTTGTATCTTGATTTTTCTGAAGTCTTTCATTCCAATTTGTCATCATTAATATGCATATTACATTGTATTTTGAGGACCAATTCTTCAGTTTAAAGTCATCTGAAACATACCAGTGCCATAGACTATAAAGTAAGGTGAAAAAATTTGAAGGTCCCAGAAAAGATTTTAGTTACCTTTCTTTAAGTTCTGTCTCTGTTTTTTCTTTTGCAGGACGCATGAATCTTCTGCTATGCACAGGTTTCAACATATGGCTTTCCTCAGTAATTCTGCAGATGCTCCTAAGGTTTAGAATTTATTATATCTTCATCTCTGGAGTTGATAGCTTTCTTCTTTCTTTCTTTTTTTTTCTTTCTTTTTTTCTTTTTCCTGTTTTTTTTTTTTTTTGTATTGATTACAGAAAATCTACCAATACTAATTTGATCATTTTTCATATGGAAAAATACTCTTGTTTTATAAATCTTGTAAGTCTATACCTATAGAAATATGAGAAAAGACACAAACAGAGCTTAGATAAATTCAGGAAAAATGTTATCTACATAGTAAGACTTGTACTTAAATACTTACATATATAAATGCCTAAATAAGATATTGGTTTGTGAGCCAAATGTGGTTCTTTGTTGTTCTCTTTGAAGGTACACTGTATATCTACAATTATCCCAGGACTAGGAATTCACAAAGGGTTTTCATCTATATGAGGAATATTAATGTAGTTATCCTCTATATGAGGGATATTAATGTAGTCTGAGGAGAACTGTCATTCTATATGCCCTCACAGAGATTAATAATTAACTTTCTGAAAGAGATTAAAATTGCGTAGTACAACTTCTGGATGAAAACCCCTGTCAGTTACTGGAATGTATAGGTATGTTCTCTCTTTGTGCCTGGCTTCTGTTTCTGTCATATACCTTATTTCCTTCTTAAGCTATAGAAAGAAAGACACACACACACACCTTCCCTGTAGTGATAATACCTTTTAGCTGTTTAGGTGATGTTTTGGCTACTAGTATCTTCCTGTTTTTCAGGTCCAAGTAGGTGCTTTATATACCTGATCTGTTATTTACATCAGAAACTAGTTGTCAGGCAGTACTGTCAATCTGAACTTGCCTTTAGAAGTCATGGGATTCAGTCAAATATAGATGATTAGCAACTGACTTTGTTTTTAAATACTCACCTTAATTACTATTTACAATTGAAATAGATTGCAGATATCAGTGAATGTTGAGATCATTATTTTAATTATTGTTGATCTTTGTAATGATGATGGACCACACAATAGTGATTTAAGGCTGGGCAGACTAATACTACAACTAGAATTGTCATTTCAGACAATTTAAAAAAGCCTTAACAATTGCAAAAGCTATTTGTGATGTTGCTTTTTATATTAAAGTCAATTATAATCAATTTTATGTGAAGCATTTAGAAGTACTACTTTAAACTGGAGTTTTAAAAAAATTAGCTCTAGGTTGAAGAAAAAATCAGAATTCCCTCTTCTTCTTAAAAAAATAAGGCTCTTATCCAGCAAAGCTATAAATTGATCAGTAACTATTACTTTTGTGAATAATCCCACTGACTTCAACAGGTTGTCTCTTAGAAATAAGCATATGTACTGTAATAAGCCTGTACATAAAACATGCATCCCTATATGGCATATGGAATAAAGTATAACTTGAAACAATCCCACTGAAATCTCTCTTAAAATTAATCATTAAATATTATTTGGAGTTCTTGAAAGTTGCAATGGTATTGTGCCTGTACACAAAGCATTTCCAAAAGTAGCATCACTATTTTTTCTCTGAATGATGCAGGAGCTCACATGCAAAAATCTTAATTTTGATTGAGTGTAACTTGTTTGTTTAGTCTGTTAGAAGATTTTTACTTTGGATTTTGGGGGGAGGGAGGAGTAGTTAATCAGTTCAGTAAGTCAGAAAATGGTATTAGTTTATACTCTTGGTAGTGTGCTTGAAGAGCATACTTTTATTCCTGAAAAAGTAAATTTTGACCCAAACAGCAAACAGTGTGACTGTTTTTGATTGATTCAGGTTTGGCACCATGAGGGAAGTGGTATAATGTCTTATGAAATATACCTACGTCATCACAGAGCTGTTGACTGCATTTTGTAGTACAAACTAAAACTAGAAAGCAGTGACATACTTCATTCATTTATATGGCATTATCAGATGCCGTTGATGAAATGTAACAGTCTAAATATCCTTCTTTTCACAGTACTGTAATTGATTATCCATTCGTCAAAAGGTGGGTAAGGCTGATGTGAATAAATAAAATCCCACTATCTTCTGAATAAAATATTTTAAAATTGACACCCCCACCCCATTTGTGGCTCCAATAAGGACACCCAGACCTGGAACAGCTGTAATTTTTTTTTTTTTTGGATGTGAATCACTGATTGTGTCACTTTTTGTGTTGATCTGCTTATGTGGCTCTTCATATTAAGATCACTCCTTTCGGCTTGTAGAGATTATCCCATTATTCTATTCAACAAAAAGGTAAGAAGCTAGAAAGCTTAAAAATACCAAGGAATACGCACAATTAAAATTGTGGAAGCTTAGAAAAATCCCCCCAAGAAACATGAACATTCTTTGTGCTTTTTTTCTTCTCCTTAAGAACCCTTTTAAATCTGTAGTTTCTTGGCCTGACTAAGAGAGCTTTGTTCCAGCTTAATATGAAGAATGCTATGCCATTAAATCTTCAGTTTCTGTGAAATTTGACATGAAATGCGGACATTACCCTGTATCTTTTTTTTCTGAATGTATGTTAAGTCAATTGCTTTGACACTTCTTTTAAGATAAAAATATCACAGTAATCCATAATGAAAGCCATATTTGTAGAACTGTGATATTGCTATGTTCATACAGTTCTTGCGCCTCTGAATTTAAAACTTAAAAAAAAAAAAAATCATTCCTTTAAAACTTCACATTGACTTTATGAAATTGATCTACATTTATGGAAGAAAAAAAAGTATAATATTATATTATATTTCATTATATATAATTCAGCATTGTTTTTGACTGAAAATAAATATTCCACAATCAAACTTTTTAATTTTATTTTGTAAAATACTATTTTGCTATGGTTCATTTGTCTTAGCACTCCTACTTACTACTTCTATCTGTAGAAAACATTCATCGTGACAGTATCACCAAAAAAAATCCAATTTATATACTAGAAAATTAGCTGTCTTTTCATTAAAAAATGCCCTATACTTTTATATTTTTATGTCATATTTGAAATGTGTTTAATACATATTTTTTTTAATGGTAGGTATATACTGTGCTAATGAAATAAAAGTGTTCCTTTTACTCTTTTGATAACATCAAAAATTTAAATAGCTTTTCAAATTTGAAGGCATATGATTTGCTTTAATTTGGTGCCCTGAATTTTGCATTCTGCTGGTTAAGCAGCAGACCTACAATTATCTGATAGAGGCTGCCTTCTTGACATTTTCCGGCTTATTTTTTATCCTCAAGTAGAGCTCTGTATTTTGCATAAGCTTTAGGTAATCATGTAAACTAGTTGCATCATTGAAATATTTTTATTTCAAATTCAAATACATTGAGGACTGCACATATGAACTTAAAATAATTTTTGTAAATCTTTTCATCTGTCTCTTTATGTGATTTAAATTGTTCTTGAATCTCTTTTCCTCATCTTCTCTATTGAATCAAAAACTATTTAAATTCAAATATTTAAAAGTACTGTGAGCCACTTTGTATATATCTGCCCAAGCTTAAGTATTGACATAGTGTATGATATTTAATCCATACTTTTTTTTCTTCCCTTTGTGGTATGCACTGCAGCTTCACTCCCATGTTATTTTCAGCATTTGGTGGAAATTTTGTTAACAGTTCTACAACAGCAGAGCAACGGGACTCTTCCATACAATCAGTTGATTTTTTGTATGTGTTGGAGGGTTTGGTGTTCTCAGTGGTGAGAGTTTCTGTAATAGTTTTCTCTGCAAATGCCAAGTGGACTCAGAAATGACTTACAGTCTTTCCTAAGGGTTAATGTTAACCACTAGTGAATAACTGTTTTTCTTCAGATTCTGGTGAACAGCAAAACTGCTGTTGGATTTCTTATAGGACCAAAATGCAGATCTACTAAACTGTCAGATACAATAAATGCTAGCTGTAGATCATACTTTATTCAGCTTGGGCCAATGCATTTGATGTATAATATAGTACCATAGGCTGTGCACGCACAGAACATTTTACAGATGAGTATTTGTCTCTTTTCTTCAGCTGTCAGCATAGATACATCATCATTTATCATTATCACTTCTAGAAATGACACTGGAATATCTCAAGCAGTGGTATACTTACTGTGCACATATAAATGTAATATATGTTTTTTACCTCCAAAAGACATGTTCCAAAGACATAGCCGCCTTGTTTGAAGATTAAAATAGCTTACTTCCTTCCTACACCATAGATAAGCCAAATTTTTGTTGATGCTTGACTTTTTCAACCCATGTACTCTCCTTGCTGTGAGGGAGGAGTGCAAAGGTGTCCTTTTACTGCACTGCAAGCTAAAAGTACCCTTTGCGTATACATATGCTGTAGAAAAAAATATGTGCTAAATTAACAACAGGGAGAATATGTACCCAAGGAATTTAAATTTTCACATTAAGTGAATTTCGTATCTCACAAGCTGAGGAAAAGGAAAAACATTGTCTAAAGTGCACACTTCCTAATTTTCTGAAAGAGTATCAGGCATTGAAAACCAGGTTTTGGAAGGTGTTCTGATGCCCAAAGATACAAATAGCTGCCAGCAGGTTTTGAAGGACACCTAGCTGCTTCAACAGTTATAAAAGAAAGAGATACTTTTCAGTTTAGGTAGGTATCTATCTTTGCTGCTTTTGTTAATTATGCAAAGCATTTATCTGCATTTTTGAGCACCTATTGAAATTAAGAAGCATGTTAAGTGTTTTACTTTCAATCTCCCAGTATGAAACACCTGTCTGACTTGCTAATGTGTCTGAAAATCTGGTCCTCACTATAGTTACTGAACTGTTGGGAAAATTGTATTCTGTTTGCTGCAGACTACAAGTGTACTCCAACATACTCCAAATGTAATGTTTTCTGCACTCAAACTGTCTTTGTGCATGTAGAGGTTTTAATGAATTTCCAGATTTTGAAATGATTAGTGTTAATTATTGATACTGCAGGAGGAAGTTCTGTAGAGCAGAAAAAGCTGTCGCTAGAGGTATGAACTTTAAGTCTTTATCTCCTGATAGTCCCCAGTTACTGCCAGCTGCAGAGGGCTGTTTGATTTGAGATAACATGCACGTAATGGATACTAAATTTCAGTGGTTACCAAATTATTATTAAATCAAGGTAACTTCCTGTGAAATAAGGAGCAGTAGTTACACAGCAAAGACTTTATAATAGTAATATTATCTAATAGATAGCAAGAATAATTTTCATTAGTAACAAATTTATATGTAAAAAATTAATCATACAAAAGGCACATTTGTTAGTTGTAGCTATTCAACTATTGATAAGCAGGGGCTTTAATCTTAACTTTTTTTTTTTTTTTTCCCAAGTGGAAGCACTCCTTTTCATGACTGAATAAAACTTAAAGCTGAGAACCTGCAAGTGTTTTAGAAACCAGAAATTCTATAATTTATAGTAAAATGTAAGGGCTTTTTTTCCTTTTTTCCCTATAATAACCTTTCTTATCCATAGATGAATTTTTAAGGACTACAAGATCACTTGAGCAAGGGGGAATAAGAGAGAAGTGCACTGTATTGGTCTAAAAATGTATTTACTTAGGTCTTTCTTTGTGTATTTGTTCAAAGAATAAAGATTGGAACAAGTAAATTAGCTTTGTAAATGTAGTTGGAAATGGAAGAAAGAAAATAAAGAATAAATATTTTACTTTCAAGATAGCATAGAAATTAGATATATTTTATATGCTTATATGTATAGTAACTTTAAAAATAAGTTAATATAAATGCAATTTCTTGGGGATTTTATAAAACCTTTCACTGATCTTCTGAAAACCCAGAAGGATGAAAGATCATCCCAGAAGGATGATCTTTTCCCTACCATGACCAAATAAAGTTGGATTTTTACACCTGCATTGTCTAATGCAAAGTCATTGTTTAGGCACTGGAAGAATTAAGTCAGTTCTTTCAGTTGTACGGCTTAAAAATCAGTTTTCTGGTGCTGTAGTGCTCAGATTGACAAACTGATATAAATCCTGTTCTTTATCTGTTGATATTTTTTGGGGACTGTATGCCACATCTTTCCAAATAAAGTGGGGAAGGGGAGGAACAACTTTATACAACTAAATTAAGTGAAAAGCAGCAAAACATATCTTAGCATAATAAAATGAAGATTGAGGTATTCAGTTTGCTTTGACTATTGAAAATTCAACAAAGTTCCTTAAAGACAGAGTAGTACTTCAAAATATAAGGAAAAACAGTTTATCTGATGAAGTCTTGAAACAGAATCAGTAAAAATGATCAAAGAAAATGCTGAAACAAGGTTTTAAGAGTAACATTTATTTGTTAGGTTTTCGTCCCATAGAATTATTTCAGATCCAATGAGGATGGGAAAGGAAAATAAACAAAAGTTTTTTAAAAGGGAGGTGAAAATTTTCATATTTTCATTGAAATAGTTTAAAAGCCAAAATCTGCAGAGAAAGATGGGATTGTAAACCAGGTGTCATATCAAGTTGTCATTAGTAACTGATGTATTTACAAAGTGGAGGCAGTTAATCAGCTATTACGTTGATATTTCTGCCCTTAGCTTGCTATTGAGTAACAATTATTGACTGAAATAATTTTATTAGAAATAATTTTTATGATAAATCTGATTCTGAATCAGCTAACCTTTTTGTAGAAGACAATATACTTGGACGAGGGGTATATTTTCCAGATTGTTTAACAGATGTAGAGGCCAGGGATTAAAGATCAACTGAATGATGTCCTTTTTTCCATTTTTTTAAACACTGTTCAAATTTTTGCATTGATATCATAGACTCCTATTTTAAATTTTTTAATTGTTTAAAAGAGGGACTAAACCTAAGATTAAATGTTTTAAGTGGTTGAAGTGATGATCATGGTGGTCTACTTTGAGAGTACTTTTGGTGGTTTTACTTCATTTGATCTTTGCTTGAATAAATGCAGCAGACTAGACTTGTAAATAACAAACTAGTATTGGTACAAACAACATCCAGCTGATCTCAGAACGCCATGTAATGCTGCAAAGCAGCTGTACTACAAATTGCAAGGAAGATAATTAAGAATAGGATGGGAAGGTTTCTTTTCTGTGTGAGTTCTTGCTTATGAGTTGTATACCTTACTTTAATGTTACTTTGCCACAGACACCCTGTATTTCACTGAAACTAATGTTTAGAGATGGAAAGTGTACTCTTTTTAAGCTGTAAGAATTGCAGGACAGATGGATGAAAAGAGAACATCACTGACTTGCATTCTTTGAATACCATCTGGTTAGCAAATACTAGTAGGACAGAACGAACATATGGTGCTTAGTTGGCCCTGTGTCTTGCCAGGAAACACATTAGACTGGCATGGTCCAGGGATAGATCCAATGTCTCAGGAGCAGTGACGATCTTCATAGCTGTGTGAAATTCTCACTAATAGTGGAGGCAGGTAGAGGAAGGATTTCAAGAAATCCTGCTGAAATTCCAGACAGCTGCTGATCTTTGAAGCTGACATATACAGGACATACAGAATATGCATTCTGAATTTATTTTGTCAACACTGAGTGCAACCAGACTCTTATTTAGCTATTATTTTTTCTGACCTGGATTTGAAGTAGGAAGAAGGCTTTGCCTGGATTTGTAGGAGAAAAAACATGGGCTAGACTGTAAGGCAAGCTTTGTTCTAGTCTACCACTGCCCTTCACATCAGTTAGTCTGATTCCCTGACAAACTGGAACTAAAAACAAACAGACAAGTATCTCTCTGCAGGGTTGTGAGGGATGAGGCTAATGCTTGTAGTTTATTTCCTGCTTTTCTCCATCCTCTTAAACCTTTTTCCAAGGGTCAAATCCATGCAGATTCAGTGTAGCCCTCGTGCATTTGGGTGCCAGTGGATGCCCAGCCTTGTGCCACAGCACAGGAGTGACTCACTGACCTATGCTAATGACACAAAGGTGGTAAAATTGTATTCTCTTTTTCTCCCCATCAGTGCTAAATTCATGCCCTGAGGCAAACAAGTCTTAGCAAGGGTACATAGACTGGGTTAGTGAGAGACTAATATCAGCCTTCACTACACACATTAGATTACAGTGGAAAGATATGTGGGGTCAGTTCAAGCAGGCTATTTCATAAGACTGTGATTTGATTAAGGCCAGCCTATATGGCATGACTAGATGGGGCAAGAGGTGGTCTGGACAGTTGTGCCATTAATTTAATCAGGAGCAAAATCTTCCATTGGCTGGTAATCTTTATCAATTACAGTTTGTGATTTTATTATTAAAGTGAGTTGTTCGTTGAAACTCTGAGGCAGATTTTCCATTGATTATTATATAGCTAGTACTTTCTCTTGGCCTGTTGTTTAAATATAAGCTTGTTTATTATCTGTCAAGCTGCCTTGCACTCAAATATATGAAAAGCATTAGGAAAAAATGTATTTAATTTTTAAAAATATAAATTTACTCCCTATATGAAAGTAAACTTGCTTTGGAGATTGTTAGTATTCAGCAAGATTAAGCTGTTACTTTTTTTTTCTTTTTTTTCTGTCAGGATTTCAGGGTTTCACTTTACTACCTGTTTAACAACAAGATAAAGTATCCATTTCTACTGCAAGTACAATCATAATGAAATAGCACAATATAAATAGATGACTTTCATCATAATGCTCTGTTTTTAGAAATGCTCATAATTTAAACAATTATGTTCCTTGACTTCTCGCCAATTAAGTTTAGTCACCTAGGGACTGTGAATTTTAATGAGAAAGCTGAATGGTCTTTAGCAGATATGATCTGTTGGCAGGGACACAATCAAACAAGGAAAGGTTTAATCTTCTCTTCTCCCCTTACTTCTTTAAGTATCATAAAAAAAGATAAGAGAAAAAAAAAATAAGTGGCAGAAGAAACAAAACCACTGTACAGAAAATGTCTTCTGGCTTTATATAGAATGAATACATTTTAAAAAAAATAAAAAAAAAATTTTGCTAACTAACCCTTGAAATCAGCATGATAGGCTTAAAAGATGAGATGTTAAATGTACCCATGAGGAAACTAAATTTAGAAGCCAATAGCTGTTATACTCTGATTATTTGTTCTCTTCTAATGAACCTTTTCAAAGAAATTCTGGATTGAGAACCATAAATTTAAAAACAAAAAAGGAACGATATAAAATACTTTAGATAGTAAATTGTGGTCCACACATCTAGCTTTCAATGGACAAAACAGAACCCCTCCCTGGGGATTAGAATTAGATTAGCTAAATGCCTAACAGCTGTCTCACAGGCATGAGACTAGATAAAGCAACCAAGCTGTAAATCTGTGCAAACTGCATGAAAGGCTACATAATGCAAATTGATTAGTTTAGGACTTGCATTAATGTGGATGTGAATAAAAATAACCCACCAACAAATCCTCTCCTAATTTTAAGAGCTACTGAGGAGAAAATCTTAACAGATGGATCGTTATGAGGTACAACTCTACAATGAATTTACATTGTGATCAAAGAAAAAACCTGAATTACTAATCCCCATGAAGTAAGAGTTCTAATCTCTGTGCAGAAAGCCAAATATTTGAGGTTTTAACTTGGATTGATGGGCAGCCTTCATAGAATAACAATGTTTTTTTTTTTTTTAATGAGAAATACTAGTATGTACTCATTTATATTCAAAGAGGGAGCATGTGATGTAGTACATACCTCATTAGATAAACTACAGTAACTATTAGGACTGATTAGTTTTTTTTTTCAATTTCAAGATTATAATTTAAGATTAAGAATGATAGGAGTATTAGCATAATTGAGTTCCTTAAACCTACAGAACCTAACACTAAATCTGTTTCAGAATATTTCTTGTGTATTCAAAAATGTATGTCTTAGACAAGAAAACCACAGAAAAGTAAACATCTTTTAATAAGTGATCATATAATTTATTTATAATACATTTGTGATCTGTAAAATTTTGTTATAACCAGTGAAGAGATAATAACCATGAGATGATAAAAGCACAGTAAGATTACTGACCTATATTCTTTCTTTAAATGTTATCTCTTTATATTATCTTATTCTTTAAGTATATTAAAATTAATGAAGATTTGTTCTGTGTCATATACTGAAAGAAAGTCGGGTTTCATCAGATTGTCAAGCTCATGGCTGCAGTGAGACTAAAAACAACTTCTTTGTAGGAAGCACTGAGTTCTCATACCTTTGGGTGCTGAGTAGTATGCCACTGCAAAGTTTTTTAATGCAGATAGATAGAAATTTGTTCTGGCTATTTTTAGATCTAGCTAGAAGTCACATAGAAATGGGTTGCATAGCAGTAAAGCCCAAGATAGTATGTGAGATGTACTGAATCAGGTTATAATGCAGCCACATAGGTTCTAGCTAGGTAGAGTACAGGCAAAATAAACTCATATATGTGATATCTCTACACTGTGCCCTAAGTGCCGACTGCCACACAGAACAAGTAGATGCCTACATCACCTACATGCATTGAGAATTCACCACCTGAGTTTCTCTGTTGTTACCCCTGTGACGCCTGATATGTTTCATGTGTTTTCAGAAATGCATGTTCTGGCTGGGCTTCTGAAAAACAAGGTTCTTTAAATGACTTGCTAACCCTGCAATTAGATCATTCAACAAAGTCAATAAATATTATCTTAAAATTCTTATTCTGTTCATAGGAACTTGAATCTAGAAGAGTATCATAATCCTTAAATATAGGGTACTGTTGCAGTAGAGCACCTGTAATCCCAGTTTCAAAGCCAATCCATTATGAATATGACACTTAAGCGCTCATTTGACTTGAATCAGATTTCCCTCAGTGGGAATGCTTGTCTCTCTAATCTAGCAGGCACCGAATTAATTCAATATATCAGTTGTTTCATATGAAGTAAGAAGTACAAAATTGTTTTTGAACTTTCAAAATTTTACTCATACAACCAAAAATAAATATAGTTTCAAATACTTTGGATTTCTGCCAGGGCTTCTGTGACATAGGAAGAAGTTGTTAATTTTGAATTGTAACTGATGAATAAAAAGAAGTTACAAACTCAGTAATCCTTATTGAGAATGACAGCATTACACCAAAGCATCTCCTAACTTGTTGGGTTGTATGTTTTTGGTTACTTGTTTGTGTGTACTTTATTCCTGTTGAGGAAGAAATCTAGACTTCATCGTCTTTGAGTGTTTGAGCTATCAGTATGATAGGTGATGGATGGATATCTTGGTTCCTTTTCACTGTGTTTTGGGGAGTAACTGAAGCAATTAAAGAATTCAATAAAAAATTATGAAGATATTTCGTATAGGTAAAACTGAATTTTGGTACTGAGTTTGGTACTGAGGAAAAAAAAAACAACCCCCATATCCTGCCAAGAATACAAAATAATACAAAATTGGTGCAAATGAAATCATTTATTTTGTTCTGAAGCATAGATTATGCATTTATTATGCTATTTCATTATATATACAACGAATAATGTTAGAGGCCATAAAATGCTCTAGCCTTTTAGAATTTAACGCTATTTAGTGATTTTCTGTAGCAAAAAATTAAAATGTGAATATATCTCATGTACTTTTTCCTTGCCTTTCCCCAGGAATCAGTGATTTTTTAAACATTTTATTTTATTTTATTTTTATGGTCATAGGAACTCACTATCTGCTACATCTGTATATCATCATTGCTTTCTTCCTGGTTAAGCTTTCTGAACAAGCTCCAGGAAAGTAATAGAAAATTACAGGAAACATAGTCCTATTGCAGCACTCCATGTCCTGAGCCTATTGAGCACTAAACAGTCAGGCCATGTTACAAAGAAATTGAAAGTGGACTTACAGGAAGTTATTTCCTGAATACAAGTCCCTTGTACACTGGTCCTTCTTTCAAGGGCATGCTAATGGAGTCCCTGCAATGGATTGTGGTTCTAAGTGATGGATGGTATCTCACCCCTAGCAAAGGAATCTAAGGAAACAAGAAAAAGTCTGATTTTATCACTGAATACTTCACAAGTGAATTAACACATTTGTGCACATACTAATTTTTTTTTTTTGTGCTGAAGTTTTCTCTGGCTAAGCTTTAGTATGGTATTGGGGAATCAATCAACTCATCGTGTGGGGAAGCTGAATTAACATTCACACATGCATATACACTGCTTTTTAAAGTTCTTATTTACTTAACCCAATGCTGTAGCAAAAGTAATGCTTAATGACCACAGAACTGCAGTGTAAGTGTGATGAGTGGCAAGTGAAAAAGCAGAGTATGTCCCCTGCTGAAGGTGAAGGAAGACATGCACCGATAAATCAAGAATGGTGTTTCTACTGCAGGAGATAAGGTTGGAGCAATTCCTCCCTTTCTTTTCTTCCTTTGTTCCTATTCTTGTACAGTCTGTGACTGTATTATAACTTCTTGTTATTTTCACAATGTGTGGGAAATTACATATGTCATATACAAATTTTTTGTTCTCTTTGTTCTGTCCTAAAACCAGTTCTAGTCAGCTGCCAAGGTTGCATTCTTTTAGTGATCCATAATGGACCATTTGTGATTTACAGTCTCAGGGCCTCCTGTATAATCCTATGCCAGAGTTTTGCTGCTGTCTTGTGCTTGCTCTATTAAGGTCCCTTGCTACACTTTAATCTCCCGTGCCTTTTCCATGATATGCAGAAGGAACATTACTCTGTCTTCTGTGGATAATACCAGTGGGTTTTTTTTGTTTGTTTGTTTGTTTTGTGTTTTGCTTTTTTTTTCCTCCCCTGGTAGCTTGTCTTGCTGAAATTGTTGAAGTTTCTGAGGATCTTCATCTTTCTTCTTGATTGTGCATCACAGAGCTGGTAACATAGAGAATTCTGTTAAAAACATTTTCAGATCTGATCTTATAGGGGAAAGGATTATTCAGTCATTATATTTGCTGCTGTCAGTGTCTGAGGTCATCTCTGCTTTTATGACAAAGTTTGAGAGGATGGTCCAATAAATGCCAGCCCTTGCATCTGGCTCCTTTCTCAGGCTCAGTCTGACTCTTGTTAAAGTGAATGGTATTCTAGCATTGATTTCAAAGGGTGATGAGTTGGTTGCTGGATATACCCTGATGGGCAAAGGCCAAGAAAAAATCCTAGTGAAAGAAGGGGGCATAAAAAGGTCTGCTAGTTGCTTAATACATTCATTCAATGCATGTGGGTAGTTTAAAACAGCTGTTTCTGTGTCTCAAATGCCTGTTTAGCAAACTGCTAACACTCCCAAGTCACACATACCAATTTAAGGTCAATGAAATGGTGGTTATGGAGGGATTTCAGAGGCCCCCATACATGTCTGATTTTGTGTTCTCTGTTAGGATGACCGTGAATTAATCTCTGTGAGTCATTTTCCATATCTGAGAATTAAAGAAGAAAAGCATTTTGTGTATGACATGGAAATGTTGCTGAAACTTTGAAAGTATGATCTATCAGTTATTTCACATGGAAATGAGAGTTGTGAATAAATTAGAGGTTTGGTTCTACAACAACTCATGTATCATATGTTGATAAATGAATTAAGGTACTAAGTTGTATTGAAATACGATGTATTGAAATATGATAGCATTTAAATTGTTTATTTGTGCATAGCTATTTATAAAATGAGGGCAACTGCACAGATACAACATGCACATTTTTTTTCAGAGCAGCTAATGCCAGTTTGTCTTCTTTCCCTTTAGAAAATAGCTTAACTGTTTCAAATAATCCAATAAAACAATTCACAATCAAGGTGATATTATCCCCCAAGGAATGCTGGAATGCCTGAACTTATGATTCCTGAGATTTCAGCCAGATAAGCTCTACTTGTGTCTTGCTTTTCATGCCTGCATTTAGCTTTATTCTCTTCTCACTAATCTCTTCTACAGCTACTGCACCATGCCAACATACCTTTTTTTTTTTTTTTTTTTAAGCTGGTGATTTGATGGAGAGAGGAGAAATTGACTTTTTTATTACTTTTGTGGAAGAGGAATTTAAAATATGTTACTGATAGATTACACAGTAAAAAACTGTAATTAAATGTGAATGCTTCTTCCACTAGATCACTTCAGATTTCATCTGGAATGCCAATACCTGAATCAACAATTTTTTCCATAGTAGCCGCAGTATAGACTATAGAATTAAAGAAACTTGTATGTTCAATCTGCCTTTTTCCATATATAAAAAGTGAAATGACCATATGAGGTCCCCTCTAAGGAGAGAATTCCCTGGAAAGCCAGCCAAACCATGACAGACTAGCATTACTTATTATGACTTGTTCCACTAACATTGGAGTCTTACCATGAATTTTAATTATCTGATCCAGCCCTTTCTTTATATAAAAAGCATTAAAATCTAGTAGCTCTTCTACGTAGATGTTACCTTCAAGCAAAAAGTTCCACAAAACAAAAAACAACAACAACAAAAATAAACATTTAAAATTAATTATACGCCTAAGTTTTATTTGCTAGTTTGTGGCTTAACTACTTGGTGGTTTTGAGTGGTCATATGTTCACCAAGATGGCTTATCTTGGTCATTCTTGTTGGTTATTTGCAACATTGTGCAGTACAGACAGATCAATAAATAGTGTAGAATAAAGTGGAAAGCAAAATATAGCCTTGCTGCTGTTGAGCTTGTAAATATGAAGATTTCATAGTGAGCCCATCAGGAAGTGAAAGTACCCATGACAAAGCCAGCAGCTTTCTTGTAAGCTGCATTGTCTCTGTTGTTAGACAAAGCCAAGAATACACGTGTAAATTGATGATAATACCTTGAATCCATATGACACTAATAATTAGATAGTATCTTCCATTCTGGGATGGGCAGAAACAGAGCAAAGCTGGGCCAAAGTTGGCAGATATCTTCGTCGTCGTAGGGCGACGAAGATGGTGAAGGGCCTAGAGGGGAAGACATATGGGGAGCGGCTGAGGTCACATGGCCTGTTCAGCCTGGAGAAGAGGAGGCTGAGGGGGGACCTCATCGCAGTCTACAACTTCCTCACGAGGGGGAGTGGAGAGGCAGGCACTGACCTATTCTCCATAATCACCAGTGATAGTACCCGTGGGAACGGTGTTAAGCTGAGGCAGGGGAGGTTTAGGCTGGACATCAGGAAAAGGCTCTTCACCGAGAGGGTGGTTGCACATTGGAGCAGGCTCCCCAGTGAAGTAGTCACTGCACCAAGCCTGTCTGAATTTAAGAAGTGATTGGACTGTGCACTTAGTCACATGGTCTAAACTTTTGGGTAGACCTGTGCAGTGCCAGGAGTTGGACTTGATGATCCTTATGGGTCCCTTCCAACTCGGGATATTCTATGATTCCTCTTCCTAAAATAATTAATTCTATCAATTTGTAATGAACCCTTCTGAGGTGCCAGTAATAATAAAATAAAATAAAATAAAAAACTACTCTGTAGGATTTGACACTGCATAGCATTATTATTATTTTTTTTTAATGCATTACGTGAAATATAGGATGCGTAAACTTCACAAAGTATATATTTTCTTCTTACAAAGACCTAGCTTGACTTCAAGAGTTCAGGTCATTGGAAGGTATAGTTTGTTTTGAAACTTAACATGTTGAAATATTTCATTCAGGGCCAGTAAATTTTGTATGTCATTTAATGAAGTGATGAAAAAAGCTGTCTGTATCTCATATAGCTAAAAAATAAAAAATAAAAGTAAAAATTATAAATGAAAGTCCCCTCCCAAAAGGGATTTGAACTCCCAACCTTTGAAGTGTTAGGTTGTTATTTTGTTGATTAGGCTATACAATTAAGCACATAAACAAGTGTGAAAATTTTTGAATGTTAATTGTGCCACTGGAGGGAGCCCATATTCCATGAATGCCATAGGAAAAAAAAAAAAAAACAAACAAACAAAAAAAAAAAAACAAGGATAATAATTTTAAAAGAAAAAAAATCATGAATTCATTTTTCATGGTGATGACTTTGCATGTACGCAGAATTTCTGAAATACTTTACAGTTCATATTTCTCCCTTCCACATAATGTGGAAATGAAAGGTCAGAAGCCAGGAAACCAGAGTTGCTTGCGTATGGATACAGCTTTTTCCAAAGAGACACTTTGTCAAAATTTATTACCTTAGTGTTAATGCTGGAGTAAATAGGTCAGTACACCGCTAGACCACTAGATGAGTATAGTTCCAGATTTTGCATCTTTAACCTTTTTTTTTAAGGCTTGACTATCATTGTTTTATTTTATTTTATTTTATTTTATTTTTATTATTTTATTTTATTTTATTTTTCCTAACAGTAATTATAATCTTCTTATCTGGATGGAGTTGCTAGTAGGTGTTTTCATCTTTTGAGACCTCTGACTTTTAGATAAGATCTCAAGGTAATCTGGCATAGTTCAAATGTCTAGAAAAGTTACCAGTGTGATGCTGTTTGTCATCATCTTATAATAACCAGTCGACAGGCAAGAAGCTATTAAAGCTTTCTTCTCCCTTGTGGGTTATTTGATTTGTCATTCTCCATTTTTGCAGCCCGTGTACTCAAACCAATTTGTGATAACATGACCAGAAAGCTAAATTCAGTAAAGAGTTCAGGCTGACATCATTATTCACACAAGGGACCCAGTAGGGAGAGATAATGCTATAATTCAGATAACATGATGAAATGAGAACTTGTATGACAAAGACTTTGGTGGATAAAGAAACATAAACATCTCCTCTTTTTATATAAATTAGAAGAAGATGTGGGGTCATACTGAAGTTGCATCTGCTATTTTTATTTACCTTTTTTAACAGACAGTTCAGCTGATCTGAGGCTCAGGGAGGTAGTTGAATTACAAGATTCACCCAACACACATTTTAAGAATTTAGATTGACTTTGGCAGGTAGTTTGATTTCAAATATTTGAAGTAGGTCAGAAGAAAAACATGCAATAAGCTGTATTTATCACAGTGGATATTTTAAAAGAGGATTTCATAAGCCTGAGAGAGTTTTAAGTTTCTATAATTAACCTGAAATTGCTTTACTGATTATTTCTTAAGAATCTTTTTTTTTTTTTTTGGGGGGGGGGGGTGGGTGGGGGGAAGATGGTATAGCCTAGAATATCCTTACTTTTAGCGTTGAGAATGTAGACACTGACAGAAAGTTTATAGTGTAAAAGTGCTATTCCTACTTAATTTTTCAGTATTTTTGTTCAAGTATTTTGTATTTTCAATTAATTATTTGCTGTTTCTAATCTTGGTAATTGAAATGGTATGTTTCCTCTACATTTCATCTTATTTTTGAGTATATAGAATATAGCCTTGCTGGAATTGGGGTTTGTGTTTTTCCACATGTATTGCACATCGACAACTGAATTCAGCTTGCCTGTTGTATATTTGTGAATGTGTTTCAAGAAAATCTGCATTTATACAAAAGATAATGTAGCAAAGAAAATTCAATGAAAAGTAAGATAGAATTCAGTGTATTGAAGAGCTAAAAGAGGAACAACTATCCTGAAATAACCATTTTGACCTGAGGTCAGAGAGAAGTATATTTTGGAAACGATTATTCTGTACTCTTAAACCTGAGGATCTTGTTCTTGAAAAGTTTGTTCTGACAAGTCATGGCAAATCATTTTGTTCATTCTTGCTAGATTGTTCTGAAAAGTATGTACTGAAATGAACTACCTGCAGCCTTTTTAATAAAGATTTTATGACAAAAATTATCAAAGTAGTAGATAAAGGCAAATAAGCTGTAAACATATTGAATACAAATGAATGTAGTATGAATATTGACATGGAGAGTTTCTGAATGTTTCATTGGTTTCAAGATAAACATTGATTTCAGAGAGTTGTTTTTTTTTTGTGTGCGCACGTATGCATGTGTGTGTGCTGTTAGAAGCTTTACTTCCTAAAGTGTGCTATTAACCATGAAGGAGTTCCATTTTCAAACAGTGTTATGACCTCTTCTCACTTTCAGGTGCACTTGTGCTCGGAATGGCTCTTCAATGAAATTTAAAATGAAGTAAATACAATATCTGTCTTTTATAGGGTTCTTTTGATGCAGACACTTAAAAAGTTGAACCAAGTAGTTCCTTTTGATTAGGAGCAAGTAGAGAAACTGAGTTATAAAACTGAAGAAAGCCAATATAAAAAGTAGTATTCCCAGAATCTTGGAGCAGCTTAATTCATTACCCGGCATATGTTTGCCATTTTTGCATCTCCACATACTGTGGAAAATCACATGTTAAATCTGCTTAATGCTACTTGCACTTTTTATCTCTGAATCACAGAATGGCTGAGGTTGGAAGGGACTTCTGAAGATCATCTAGTCCAACCTCACCCCTGCTGAGTAGGATCACCTAGAGAATGTACATCAGAGTTACTCCACAATCTCAAGAGCATTTAGGTATTCCTTCCTTAGTGGATGTATGGAACATCAATATTGGCAATATTTTCGATAGTGTTTATGTCTTCCTTCACAACTATTTTATCAAAAGATCAGTTCCCAATCTAAATAAATAAAAATGGAGAGTATCTGGAAAAACAAATAGTATGCCCTGAAACATCATTCCTGTAGCTAATTTCGGAAGAAATTTTTGTTTCATCATTAGCTGACAACAAAAGAGCTTGAGAAACACACAAGAAATGTCATTTTTCAGGCAGCAGATGTGGGGAATGGCCTGTGACCTCAACCCCAAACTAAGTGTTTCAGGGGATTTTGGTAGCTGAACTAATGACTATCTCTTTCCAGAAAGTTGATATAAAATTCTCTTTTTCTTTTTTTTTTTTTTTTTTCCTGGAATAACTTTTGAGGGAGAGCAAGGGAAAGAATTGTCCAAGATATTTTAAAAGAAAGATCATGTATAATGCCTAATTCTAATGCGTGAGGTATAAAAAATAATAATTCTTTGCTCAACAATATATGTGCTACAAAACTGAGCTTTCATTTTCTGAGTAGAAGGAAGAGAAAAATTAAAAAAAAAAAAAAAGAAAAAAGGAAGAAAATCAAATTCAATTGAAGAAACTTTCCTTTGCCAGTGAACAGGTAAGCTGTAAATGGGAATCGTGTATCCCAAGTACCATGGAATCCCAGTAGAAACCTGCTAATCGATTAAATCACTTGAACAGAAAGAGTGTATCCAGATTCCTGTCCTATTCAGAAAGGACAAATTCACTTCCATATTTGTCTGTAGAGTTGATAAATCCTAGAGAAATTGTTATCTCTTATGTTTGCAAAAGACAAATGAGTTTTCTTTAAGAGCTTTTTATCTACTATTAGTGCTTTCTTTTAGGCCCAGATTTTTTTTTTTTTTTATTTTTTATTTTTGCTAGTCCCAAACATTCTTTGAAGATAAAGGTGTAAACCAGAAAGGAGTCCTTACTCTGTGCTCAAGATAGTTCTGTGTTTCACTTTTGTTTCTGGTGTCTCTAGTTTGTAAGTATATTTACAATGTTCAAAAAAACCCAACAAAGTGCTGGACACATAGAAAACTTATTTGTAGCTCTAGACTAGATTAAAAATGCAAAGCCACATAGGTTTGCATATTATTACTAATAATTTATGCATATATTGTAATAATCCATTCATTTGCACTTGGGCATGGATTAAGCAAGGTTGAGTTTGGGGAAAAAGGGAAGAATGTGTTTTTCAAAATTCACCCCCTGTTTGTAATGTGGTGACTTTATAAGCCCCAGTCAGCTGTCAGTTCTAATTGTCTCTGCCTAGGTCAGATACTTTTTTTTTTTTTTTTAATACAATGTCATGCCTGACCAAATTGCACATGAAAGCTATTGTTTCATTGTGAATTTCAATGCTTTCTATGTGGCATAAAATCCAGACATAAGCCTAGTTTGTTTCTGAGGCTTTTTTTGAAACACTTTTAAGGGCTAGTTACAGAAAATCTGTAAATTAATCGTTCTGATATGAACATATGATTTATTAAAAACAAACAAACACTTAGACCCTGTAATAGGTGATGTGCTGCGGCAAACAGATCTTGAAGGGAAATTTGTAAAGAAGTGAATGCAGTGGTTTGTTTGGGATGACATCTAAATGGCCTGAGATTATTGCATAACTACGTAAGTGACAGGAAACTTTCTTGGTCATGCTGAAAAGATTTTGTTGTTTTGTTGCTGACTGTACTGGGGACTCATAACCAGGCGGATTATAAATCCTTTCTGTCTTGACTTTTGTAAAATTATTATAAATATTCATCTAATTAATTAAGCTAAATTATTTGTAAATGTATTGAAGTCTTTTCAGTAAACTGTTTCTAAAAATATAAAGCATTAAAATACTGATGTGAAAATGTAGTTATTTAAAATGTTATCAAGAATGTGTTGATCTGTTTTTAAATTGCAAGAGGGGAAAAAGTAAACAAATTAAAGGTTATGTAACAAAAGAACAAAATGGAAATCCAAATTATGCAGCCATCTGCAGGACATATTTTAATGACTATCACTGAACTATTTTTATAGACTTTGAATCCTTTAGAAAGCCAACTGTTATTTACAAGTGGACCTTATTAAGTGGAAAGGAATGACTGTTGCTTTGGTATCTAGATAATTAAACAAAACAGGCAATGTTGATTAGAGATTTAGGAAGTTATATGAGCTGTTCTTCGTGACAATGAAATAAGCATCGTATAAAGGAAATGAATAGAGCTTTCTACTTTAAATAAGGAAAGCAAACAAATTAAAGAGTGAAATTAAGGTGTTATACATTTAATGTCATGGAAATAAAACTATTTCAAAATAACAATAAGATAACAGAAACATTTAAGTATATGAGTCTTTAAAAGGACAGTGGTTTGAATAACAGCTATAAGGTTTGGTTATTAGCAGACTAATAGAGCCTTTTCCTTTCATCACAAATTCTGTGTATTCATTTCTTTGCCACTGTAATGCAGATTCTTTTTAATAATAATAATAATAAATAAATACACTTCATAAAAAGTACCAAAAATAAACACCAAAGCAAAGAAATTTTTAGTTACCATTGAAATCCTTAGTGCTTCTTAGTGACTGAGGGCACCATGTCATCCTTCCACCTGCGCAGGGGAGTTCTGGCAGCTTGCTATAATCTGTGCCCTGCATAAGTAATATAGAAGCATGGAGGCTGAAGAAAATCATGGCCTTTTGTCCACAGACTCCCTCAAAATGTAATTTTCATCTTAAAAGCTCTTTGATAGGTAGTAGGAATATATCATTAGAGAGTGGAAATATGTTATGTGGCTTATGTTTCTTGTTATAGTGTAAAGTAACAACTAATTAGGATCTCAGCTAGTAAGTGGTGATGTTGTTAATTGAGTGCATAACATAATTATGTAGCTACCATAAAGCATTTTTCATACCATGTTAGGATAACAAGGATTTGGTTTTATGATGTTTTTAGAATGTCTGTTCAGTTTGGAAGCTTCATTTATATTGTAGCACCTGCTGATCTGGGTTCCACTACACGGAGTCTATGAAGTGTAGCAAATAGCGTAAAAAATAATTCTGCATTGGTCAGAAATGGTCCCACCTTCCTTTTGCTTATTTATTTCCACTAGCTACTGTATACTAACATCAGTTTTTGTGCATTCCTGTGGTGAGCTAGACCAGGGAACTGATTGGGTAGAAAATGAACAGGTTGTGTGTGTGTTGTTTTTTGTTTGTTTGTTTTGTTTTGTTTTAAGTTTCCAGTTTTATAAATTCACTAATCCATCTTGGCAATAAATGTGATGAATGTTTGCACCAGAACAAGGGAGACAGTAAGAATTAGTACTGAGTGGGGAGGTTAGGAAATGGGGGTATTAGATTACATCTTTTTACAGAAATGCTGGCTTTTGTTGGATTAATGTGACTATTTTGCCTAGAACCAGAGCAAAGTGAGTAAGTACAGGAAGCAGAAAAAGTATACAGAGTTTCTATGTGGAACAACTATTTTTTCCCTCTAGCATTTATTTAAAAGAAGTAAAGCAATTGATGGTAAAGTGGGTTTACTTTCATTGCAATAAAAGTTCATTTGTAGCAAAGCTGCAAAATTGAAAAAGTTCCAACAAAACTGAAACAATACTAAAACACAAACATTTGAGCTTTTCTCATGCTAAACAATTCAAACTGCCCTGCTGTTAAGAACCACATGGTTTATCCTGCTGGAAGGAGCAATATCACTTTCTCTGGTTTCTCTATATTTTTTAAGTTTTCACACAATTAAACTTTGGTGGCTTTGCTTTGAGTACAGTAAGGGCTCTTTCTTGAAAATGTCTATTACTCCTTCAAATCTTCTCTATTAAAAAAGGACAATATTCTTAATTAACAAAAATAATAAATAAAAAACAACAAACAAACAAAAAAAAACAATACTTTTAATAGGCAACAAAGTTGCAGCCAGCAGTATTGCGACTATGTGGTCCTTTGTCATACACTTGTATAGGCAGGATGTCAGGATCTATGCTCCAATTGCTGGTGAGGCAGCGTTGATACTGGGGTAGTTGAACCAACAGCAGCAAGAAGAAGAAACCTATTGAGAAAAGTCCTACTGTGTCACAAACAGCCAGTGACTCTTTTGGGATGTTGGGCGAATACATTTGCTGATGCATTTGTTCTACCTCAGTAGCAACAGAATGAAGAAATATTACAAACGTAAGAAGGAAGAACAAAACCACAAAATATTTCATTTTTAAATGCTAAAAATGTGTCTTTATTAAGAAGCATCAGAGGATTTTAAAGTAATTTAATATCTTTTCCCATAGCCCAGTCTTTGCAGTGCCATGCCATTAAACAATAAATAATAGCTTTTTTTTTTTTTCAGGAAAGACATTTTATACTTTTGAATCAGTGACATAAATCTAACCAACATGGATTAGGAAGTCATCCTTATCTACTTACAGTCTAATCTGATGATGATACATAGTGTGTTCTGTTGTCATTTCTTTAGTATAGTAGGAGATGGAGAACCCATCAATCATTTTCAATAAGTTTTCACAATGTTCTTTTAATGAGGATAATTTTTAACAGAAAATTGTGTACGCGCTAACACAATTGATGAAAGTCCACTAAAGTAAACAACAACAAAAAGCAAAGGCGACTATTTTAACAAGAGCCTATTTGCTATCTGTTACTCCAGTCTCATTCCTTATGTCTAGTCCTTAATCTTTCTTCACATATTTGTGCAGATCAATGAAAGCATCTGAATAAAAAAATATTAATAATGGATCAAAATATGAAATATAACCAAAAGCACATATTAACACATTTGAAAAATATGACTGCTTAAATGACTTACAGGGGTGATGTCTTGGCAATAAAAGCTGATCATCTGTGAATAACTTTTGGTCTTACACATTTTCCTTTTTTATATTTTAAAATAGCATTAAATGGTGGTTAATGCATCACGTGTGATACCACTTGTTGATTGATACCATAGTATTGTTTTTTTAATCAGGATTAAAGACTGATCATTAAAAGGAATGGTTTATTAGTTTTAGTACGGTTTAGCACTTGTGATTTTCAACAAATTTTACTTATATAAAACAAAACATGAAAAAATGTATAGGTCTTCCTTATCTAGATGTTTTTTAATTTTTTTGTTTGTTTTTAATGTAAGAAGTGCTGCATGACAGTAATGGGTGTTAAAGGTTTTTTTTGTTTGCTTGTTTGTTTTTTCAATTTAGAAGATTAAATTTGGGAGCTTTTTAGATAACTAATAAATCCTACATAATGGGTATATAGCATTAACTCATTTATCTAACAATGTTGTGATTAACTAGTCAAGATTCTCAAGTATTAAATAAGAATAAAAAACAGCTCCCTCCCTTTCAACTTTCCTGTACTGTTAATACACAGTTTTCAATGCAAAACAGCTATATTAACTATGAAGACGGCAGCAGCTGCAAAGGTAGAGAGCCAGCAATATAATCACAAAGACCACAATAAATGGATCCCTTGTGTTTTGTCATAAGTATACATTCTGTCACTTAGACAATTCTACATTCAGTCAGGAATAATTTATGAAAATAAACTATTCAATGTCAAGAGGACTGTATTCACTGAAGTGATAGGGCTTGGCAGACAGCAACATTTATATATATATATATATATATATCTGTGATGTTTGTGATGCTTTTTTAAAAATCTGATAAGGAGCAAATTATCTCATCAGATGACTGTCTTGTTAGTGTCACTTTTGATGAGCCAAATGTGAAGGTTTTGACATGTTTTAAAACTCTGATATATTTGTATGTAAAAGGAAACGGGGGAAAAATAGGAGAGGGAGAGGGGAGTTACTTCCCAGACAGAATGAAAACCTGCCATCCCAATTTTCAGAGTATATTGATGGCATATGTAAATGCAATTGGATATGATAGTAGAAATGGCTGTGCAGAAGCTAACCAGTGGGGTTTATCTACTTCTTTATGTAAGAGGAGACGGGCAAAAGCTGATTTTTGATATTGTGAGACTGAATTTTATTCTGTGATTTGAAGTGTATGATTACCTTGTTATGTAAAATATGAAGTAGTTTACCATGTAATATTGTTTTTTTCTAATAAAAAAAAAAAAAGAGTAGCTGATTGGAGATACTCAGACCTTGTCATAGATGAGTTCCTTGCTATTTTTGTGTTGCTTTGGAAGGAAAGAGGCTCACACATACTTTTCTCAAGAATCTGCATCCTAGAATTCACTTCAACTTCTTTCATTTGTGTCTTTTCTTCTACTGTGTGTTTACATTCATGGAAATAACTAAGTGTTGGCACAGTATTAAAATGTTGCTAAGAGTTAGTTTCATTATTTGTAATGAGCCTGTCTATGACTATTGTTGGCTGGCTATAAAACCTGTATGAGCTTAATGGAAACTACTTTTTGTTGTGTGTCTGATGCAATAGAAGAACCTCAGGAATTCGGTTAACCTCAGGCATGTGTTAGAAGTCTGTTTTCCAGGCTGGCCTGCAGGACTAAGAGGCCAAATTTGGAATGGTAATACAGATCATTTAGCTTAACTCCTTGTACTCAGGCAAGTATAGCTAGACTGTCAGTCTTAGGAGTTCATTGTACTCTTCTTAAGAACCTAGAATTAAGTAAATTCCTGAGGGTTGCCATGTTTCAGTGTTTAATTACTGTAATCATTAGATTGATTTTCCTGGTCTTTGATCTTTTTACTATAAACTAAAATGATTGTTATTATCCGGCTTCCATGCACAGGCATGACGTATGAGAAGATAGATGGTCATGTTTTTCCAAAATCATTTGTTTGCTCACAAATTATAAAATCTTTCCCAGGAGATCTAGTTTTAGATCCCTTTTTTTGGATGAAGGAGCCCATCAGCAACAAGATGAGATTTCACTCAAGTTCTCAGGAATTGTACTCCCGTTATTAGATCCAAGAATTAGCTTTTGCCTTTTTTGAAGCAGTGTTGCATTACTGATTTGCATTCAGATATTGCTCGTTGTGAAAGTGAAGTTTTTTTTTTTCTGTTGTACCAAAAAATACTTATTTTTTTCCCCACTTTGTGCATTTGACTTCTCCATTTGACTGCTCTCCTCAGTGAAACCTGTATGTTTTGCTGATTTCAGGACATGTCTTTAATTTGCCAGAATTATCTGGAAAGTTGACCTTATTCTTCAGAATAAGCAAGAGAACTTGCAGCTTCTCCTGATTTGAAGTTGTCCACATTTTTAGTGTACATATTTCCTCTTCCTTGGTCAAGCACCCCACTGGGAGCCGTTTCAGAAGTCTCTTGTGTTTGACTGTCAGACACTGGTAATTAGCTTTTAAGTGCCATTTAATTTTTCAGATTTTGCCCTTTTGTCATGTATGTGGCCTGTAAACTTAATTTCCTTAGCCTGAGTAAGCTTATGGTGTAGGATACTGAAGCGTCACTGAAGTTTCTGATCAAATCCCACAGTATGGATTAATTTGTTAGAGACAGAGAAGGCTGTTATCCCAAACTAGTGCTGATAAAAGCCTGTACCTGTGTCTCTGCCTTGCTTGTACATATCATATGTAATCTTTAGCACATCTTGCTGATGTAGTTGTTAGGTGTTCTGCTATCATGACAGTGCTAAAAGGAAGTTTTACTGAATTAACATCTTGCGGATCAAAGTGTTAGTATTAGCAGAGGTTCTCCATAATGGGCTACAATCACTTCATACCGTTAGTAGGACATCTTGAGCTCTCTTAGGATTTAACTTGCAGCTCTGGGTTATGAATCACATCTTCCTTTCAGATGACAGTTTTGCTTTGGTGGTCAGAGTGATTGCTGGCATGCTTATGTCCTCCAATTTGCTTTAGGCATTGGCATGATAATTTATTGCAAAAGAACTCTTTTAAGGATTAATTTTAAACCTAGAGAAATGATTTTAATTGAGATCTACATACAGATTTTATTATTTTTGTTTTCCGAGGAAGAAGCAATGACCTTTACTTAACACTTTATGGAAAGCTGTTGACTTTAACAATTGCAATAGTTTCATCCAGTTGGCTATTTAACATAGAAACTAAATTGCTGAAGTGGAACTAATATTTCATTTGCTAGCATGATAAAAGGACCAGACAGCTAATAAACATAGTTGCATATATTGGGTGGTCAGAAGAGTCAAAACACTGAAAAAAAAATAATGCTGACATTTGCCAAATTGCATTTATTAGCTTTTTGTTTTATTTTTTATTTTTTTAATTAAACTGGTAGGAAGACAAAAAAATTTGAACACTGTTGGAAGACATATCAGGTGAATTTTTGTAATCACAGTAAATGAGATTAGAATTTTCTTACCATATGCTCTGCAGGTTTCTTTGACAAAGCAAGTGCAGTAAAAGATGTATTCACTCAATACTGAAATAAATATATTTAGTGCTTTAGCTGAAACATAGTGTTTTAAATTCTACAGATTTTACAGTATTGAGTTATCCACAACATATATGGGGCAAATGTACAATCTAGATTTGTTTTATTATTTTTTTCTTCTCATCTCCTTTTGGCTTGTAAATATTTTCTGCAGTATTTACTGGTTGAGGGAAAAGCCATACTGAAGTACTTTCTCATTGAAATTATGGGAAGGTGGTTTCAGCAGCTCTCTCCCTGATTCCCTGCCAGATGGAGACAGGCGTCTGCCACTTCCCCACCCCTCCAGCTGCCTGTAGAGCTGTGCTGGATTTAGCAGAGGTGTGGTACCATTGTTGAGAGAGGCAACCGGCAAGGATGGCTTTGCAAATGCCTTCTGTGGATTTGGAAAGCTGCACAGAGCAGTCCTTTCCAAGACTAGCTTTTACATCTGGAAATTTTGTTACCAAAAGAGGATGTTCATCAATTATATGTTTGGTTTTTATTTAATCTTATGGTATGAATTTCATTAGAAAGTTGTATGCAATACTTGAGATGCAGGAGTGAGTGTAATATAAATTAACTGTAGGGATAGCTGTGCAGCAAACAAATGTGGCACTTTCAAAATCAGCATTTTATGTACATGAGAAACCATAACAGGCAATCAGATCTACAGTTGGCAAGACTATTAGCCTTATCTGATAACATGTTCTTTAGCAGAGAACGCATACCTAGTTCCTGAGTCCAGTCTTTTCAGTGGAGGTAATGACAAAATCTGTTTAAAAAGACTATGCTTGTACCTTGATTTTCAGTAGAAATGAGGATTTGGGATCAACACAAAGCCACTTGTGTGGAAGTGTTTCAGAAAATGGAAAGGTGGAAACTAAAGGTATTCGTTCGTATATGTTTTTGATGGGGTGGCTCTCATTTTGAAACTGGGAGTTAACACGGGAGCCCAGGAGTTTGTCAAATGTGTCAGTGTAAGTGCAGGCAAAAGAGACTACGGCTGGCATGGATTTTGCTGTTTAAGTTTGGATAATACCTTTTTTTTTTTTTTTTTCTCTTCTGTAGGCTATTCTGTGTAGTTTTTTCATTATCTTCATTGTTTCTCAGAGATATCATTCTTGTTCCTTTGCTTTCCTGGCTGTGATGCATCAGCTGCACTCCCTGTGTTGCTTAGATTGCTATACTGCTTGTTGAATAGGTCTTATCTGTGATTCTTCCAAAACTCCCTTTATTGCTAGTATTGTCACTGTCTGAAAAAATCCAGTCTACTTTAGCTACCTTTGATTCCCCTGCATGTGTCTTCCTTCATCACCATCTTCCATTCACAGTCCCTCATTCAATTCATCTTTCCAATGTCTCCTGATGGAAACATTGAATGTGGAAATATGCAACATCAGAAGTGAGTAGAAAAACTCTAATCAGGTAGAAAAACCTGGCTGCAGGAAAAGGGTGAATAGAGAAACAGTGATTGGAGGGGAAGCTTCTTTCCAGCTCTGCTCCTTTAGCAGCTTTCACCCCGGCATCTTTTTTTAATATTCCTTTGCTGGTTCATCCTGAAAAACAGTACTGAGATCTGGGTAAGCAGAGGACAGAAAAGCATCTAAGGTCAGAAAACACTAACGTAACAGGTTTGAAGTTAGGAAGACAGCATTAAATGATGGAAATAATTGTGTAGTTTCTTCAGTTTCTTTTTAGAAAATGAGGTACTTTATGATTAAAATCTGCAAGAGCCCTCTGCATGAAAATATTTGTCTGGTCTGAATTTGTAGACTGTGGTTCATTAGGTATTGAAACTGAGATAAGTGCTGACATTTTAATGAACATATTCTAAAAGGTATATTTGATTTGAATGTATTTCCCAAGCAAGAAAGGAAACAGCTTAATAAGCAACTATTATAGATGATTAATCTGTGTTCCAAATGCATTATGCTAAATATTGAAACAAAATTGTCTTCAAAGTTTTGAAATAGAAATACATAAGTCTCAAAATGACTTTAAATATGACACTGCTATCAATGCCCCCCCAAATTTTTGGCGATAAATAGCCAATATCAACAATATGTATCTGTAAACAGATATGGCAACAGAATCTGTGGAGTTTGATTTCTGCTCATGCAGAGGGCTCCATTCAATTCATCAATAAAGTGGATTTAAAAGCAGAATGGAATCTGTTAAGGTAGAAGAGCTGGCAAGGTTTGTTTCTTCAATAGCATAAAATCTGAACTGCTTTAGTCGTTGATGGATTTAAACTTTTTGCTAGATGTTTCTGGTGCTACTGACTTTTTCAAGAGAGACACTGAAAGCCATCAACTGAATAGAAAAGGAAACTTTTAAAAAATATTTTTGCTTTAAAGTACCAGTGGTTGTGTATGTGTTAGTTGTATACCTCCATATTGTTTAGATACTGGAACTGGCAAACACTTGATTTCATGTTGTTAATGAGGTTTAACCTTATGAATGCTGTGAAAGGGAAGAGCAGGAATCAGCAGAGGAAACTTCAGAGCTGTCTCTGGCTCAGTTTGGAGAAAAACCTGGGAGAGGTGGTTTTAGCAAGGAACGTTTTTACATTTGTCTGAGGAAGAAGCCTAGACAAGGAGCCTGCTAAATAAATAAATATAAATATTGAATGAATATGAATTAAACATAATATCTTATGGGATAAGAGCAAATTTGAGTTGCTGTTCTATATAAATTGCTAGAGAGTAGGATGGTAGTAAAGGTGAATAAGGTAGGGCTAGTGAGATTTCTGCAGGTCAGTTTGGCAGATCCACTGTGTGGGAGCAGACAAAACTAGAAGAAGGGTCAGCTCAAAATCTAAAAATATGCATGTTTATAATCATATGATTCAACTTTTGTTGAAGTCAGTAAGGAGACACATTTTCTTCTGATGAGATCCTGATGATGATTAGATCTTATCAATGTATATAAATATCTGAAGGGAGGGTGTCAAGAGTGTGGAGCTAGTCTCTTCAGTTGTGCCCAGTGACAGGACAAGAGGCAGCAGGCACAAACTGAAACACAGGAAGTTCCATCTGAATATGAGAGAGCACTTCTTTACTGTGAGGGTAACAGAGCACTGGGACAGGTTGTCCAGAGAGGTGGTGGAATCTCCTTCTCTGGAGATACTCAAAACCCACCTGGATGCCATCCTGCGCAACGTGCTCTAGGTGATCCTGGTCAGCAGGGGGGTTGGACTAGATAATCTTCAGAGGTCCCTTCCAACCTTGGCCATTCTGTGATTCTGCCCTTTACTGAGACAAGAATTATGGATCAGCTCCCCTAAAATGCTTTAGGTTTCTGCTACACCAGAAGATCTCAGATCTACTGTACTTCTCTCTCTCTCTTTTTTTTTTTTTTTTTTTTAAAAAGCTAAACTTTTATTACAGCATTGATTTGTAACAGGAACCTGATAATGGTTTGAGGTTTTTTGGAAGGTTTTGAAAACATCTGTGAGAGATCACACATCACTTCAGAAAGTTGGATTCAATTTTTCTTAATTGCATGCTGTAGAGAAAAAATATCTTTTGAAACCTTTTCAAAAAAGGAGCATCTCTTTTGTGTTCTGCCCAGTACTTAATATTATTAATGAATTTTAAATGTACAGTCTGGCACAAATCATTTTCTTGTAGTTTTAACACTACCCATGATGTGTATTAATATAAACAAACCTGTATGGCTTATGAGCATTTTAAATGCTTCATTAAAAATGTAGTTATCTTCCTGTTCTGAAATGGCACCACGTTTGTTTTAACAATATTGATTAATTAGGTTTCAGTTTAATGATGCATATGCAAGATTCAGGACATCTTGCTGTGTGAGGCTAGATTCATCAAAGTGAGGCTTGAGTTGAGTACAGCAGCTCCCTGTCCATGCAGCTTGAAAATGTATTAAAATCACTGTCTTACAGATAAAACACAGGTGCAAGATGGGAAAATGTTGTTTTGCATATGGGGAAATGATAGAGATGGCTTTTTTACAGGCAGAAGTCATTATTGAGAAAAATAAAAACAGCAGAGAAATGAGTTGGGGTAGGTTTGTGAGATGACTTTGAGCTTCATGTAGCTAATTCTATCTAATTAAAAGAATAAATTGTTTCACATCTAAACAAATCTGGCAAACGGAACCAGTTATCATGAACTATAAATGACTTGCTTCTTGAGAAGGCATGCTTACCTATTGTGTATATGTTAAAATAATTTAGGGTTTTATGATAAGTGAAGGTATTTGTAGGAAGACCTCACAGATAAGAAACCATAGTATTCAAAATCTATTTTGTGGCTGACACATTTTAAAGTGTTGGAAATTATTTTAGAACAGGGCTGATGAAGGTTGCCTGAAGGTGTCTGTGCACATTACTTTTTTTTTTGCATTGACCCTAGTACTTGTAGAAATACTTACCCACCAACAGTGGTAAGCCTTTAAATTAAATGGGATAATCTCTTTTTGTTGCCTTAATCTTGTCCTTATGAGTCTGTATAAATTTGCTTCCTTCATTGTTATGCATCACACAAAAGGTACTAAAAATAACTGTTTAATTTTTTTAGTGCATACTGAAAGAGATAAAAAGATAAAGTATATTTTGTTTTTATGTAACTCCTGCTGAGCTGATATTACTCCTTTTTAATGTCATCTTATGTCAACATACCCAGAGAAAGCTGTAGGACCTTAAATACCATCCCCACAAATAGTCTGTGATTCCTGCAAGGAGTCATTTTCCTTAAGTATCTATCCAACAGATGGATCACATTTTCCTTCTACAGTAGAAACAGTTAAAGTAGGATGGAGCCACAGGAACATCATATTGCAATGTAGTTTCAATTCATTTTACTTGCTATATTTCGGTAACTTGCAAAGGATCTTGAGACTTTAATGATCTCTCTTTATTTGCCATGAAAATATTCACACTGTGTTTTTGTTTGAAAATTCTTGACTGGCCTGGAAATTTAATATGAAAATCTTTGGTCTAACCAGCTATTCTTAAGTTCAGATAAGAATGGAAAAGCATTCTGTTGCTGTGTTGAATCATTCTTTTGGCAAACAGTTCATGGAAAAACAGTCATACAAGTTTCAACTTCTAAATACATGCAAGATACTATGAGAATATAGCATGGAAAAATGAAGAAGAGACTTGCTGCTCTTTCACATTGTTAGGCATAAGTGTGAATAGATACTATTCCATTTCTGTGGAACTTATTGAGGAATATTTTTTTTTTTTTTGGGGGGGTGGAGAAAGCAGCTGTTTGCTTGTTTTTATTTATTTATTTATTTATTTTTCTGTCATGATACCATATATGCAGGCTTCCTCAACTAGTTGCATTCAATTCTCCATCTCCGAACTGCAAAGGCCTGACAGTGGGAGTGGCTAGTACAGTCTTAAAGAACAGATTATCAAATAGATTTTTCATCGAAGATGGGAACAAAGCTGAGCTGACAGGTGTTGCATAGTAAATGAGAAGAATGTCTTGCTTTTTAACCTGCCTCGTGGCTCTCTAATTCCTCTGTTTACTTGTTTTCTTGCCAAAATTCATTGGCAACTTTTGAATTTTCAGTGCTTTATCTTTTTGATAAACAAATTCTTCCCAACTTTTTGATCACGATCACTGCCACTGATTGTTGATGGATTGACAGTATAACTTCCTGCAGCAGCCTTGAGTGTTTTTAATACATTTCAAGATTGACAAAATGGAGGCAGTACATTTTAGTTTCTACTGAAATAACAGAAAAGTGGGTTTACGTGGCAAGGCTTTGGTGGACCAGGCTGTCCCCCTGCAGCCCATGGGTCCCACATGGAGCAGATCTCCACGCTGCAGTCCGTGGAGGAGCCCGTGGTGGAGCAGGTGGATGTGGCCTGGAGGAGGCTGCGGCCCATGGAGAGCCCCCGCAGGAGCAGGCCCCGGGCCGGAGCTGCAGCCCGTGGAGAGGAGCCCATGCAGGAGCAGGGGGTCTGGGGGGAGCTGCCGTCCGTGGGGGACCCGTACTGGAGCAGTTTGCTCCTGATGGATGGACCCTGTGGTACAGAGCCATGTGGGAGCAGTTCCTGAAGAGCTGCTGCCTTTAGGAGGCCCACGCAAGATCAGTTCATGAAGGACGGCATCCCGTAGGAGGGACCCCACATGGAGAAGAGGCAGAGAGTGACAGTGAAGGAGCGGCGGAGACAAAGTACTATAGACTGACTGCAAACCCCATTCCCCCGTTCCCCTGCACCACTCGGGGGGGAGGAGGTGGAAGAGGGTGGACTGGGGGGAGAGGGGGGTGTTTTTTTTTTTTTTTTTTCCCCTTTGTTTCTCAATTCTCTAGCTTGTTAGTAATAGACAATAAATTTTACAAATCTCCCTACTCTGAGTCTGTTTTGCCCGTCACAGTAATTGTTAAGCAATTTCCCCATATTATCTCAGTCCTTGAGCCCTTTACATCATATTTTTCTCCCCCTTTCCCTTTGAGGAGGAGTAGTGAGAGAGCGGTTGTAGTGGATCTGAGCTGCCCACCTGAGTAAAACCACCACAGTGTTGTAAGCTAACATTTAATGTACATGCTAGTTATACCAACAGATGGTTTCCAATGACAGAAAGACTCTTTATAACTAAATAATTACCAGGGCCTGATACTTACATTACACTGTTGTGTCCTGAGAGGTAGGTCCAAATTCAGATCTCATTCCAGTGAGATCCAGTGATGTTATTAGTAACATCATCTGGTGAAAATGAGAGGAGATCTAAGCTCATGATCTGTGATATACAAAGGAGGACAGATGAGATTTTTAAGCATGCTCACCCCTGGGAAGAAACAAAGGGTAGGAATAAAGGGCTGAATGCTGAGTTGCATGGGACCAGAGTTTGGGATGTGGCCAACTGGAGAAAAGGAAAAAATAGGAGCGGAGAAGAAAGTGATAAAGCTCTGGAACACAGCCATATGGCAAAAAGGGTGCAGGGAGAGACATCAGTGGAGAATGATCAAATGGTGGATTAAATATTACCCCATGTGACTATGGATAAATCAAATAGATGAATATCTGGAGCATGGGATACCAGAGGTTTACGAGGGCTGTGGAGTCACTGCATGCTAATGAGAGATTAAGTACTGCTCCACAGTCATCAAAGGGAGGGCAACACCACTGAGAGGTCATATTTCTATTCTATCATCTTAATATTTCAAGTAAGACCAGATCTTTTTTTTTCTTTTCTCTCTCTTTTTTTTTTCCAAAACTTTTAAATTTGTGCAAGCATCTGGACCTCAGTGCAGTTGTTCTTTGTGTGGCTAAAGTGAATGACACTCATTTTCTACGTAGCAGTGATCGTAATAATTCTGTTGCCACAGACTCTTGATTTTTAGTAATGCTAGAGACCATATATACACCCCATGAAGCTTTTTTATTTTTTATTTTTATTTTATTATTTTTTTATTATTTTTAACACCTTTTACCTGAAAATATGTTTGTGGAAGTAACAAATGTGAAGAGGAACTACTCCAGGATATGCCAAATTCATAATCAGGAATATAATATCCTCACTTAATATTCTTTGAAGATTAGAGGATGAGATAGGAAGATGTTTACAAATCAGAGAGATTTACTATCATTAGAACTGAGATATCACAGAGGCCTTTTCTTAATGGCAAAACGTTAATCCTGTTTTCTCTTTGATCCTTGTGAAGCTACTTGCTGTCTAGAGCTGCTCTTGTGAGCTTGGCTGGCTACCTCTGATGTTTATTATGTGCACTTAACATATTCTGTACTACCACAATCATTTTCTCTTATTGTTAGCTCCTTGATTTCCCTTGGGGCAAAAGAAGATGCAGATACATTGAAGGTACAGGTGCATTAACTACCATTTACAAATGTCTTTCTAGGAAAAGTATGTTTGCTTTTCTGTTCTGCAACTTCAATGCTTCTTCCATCTCACTGGCACATGAACTGTGCCTATGCAGTTGCCCACTGTGGCAATCTATGCGTAATGCATGAATTTTGCCTTAAAAAGTTATCTTGCTTTAGAAACAACACACAATTACACACTGCTTCAAATTGTGTAATATGGGAATGAGGGCAAAGAAAAGAATCTATTTGGAATAACTTTGTTTCCTCAAATATTTTTTTTAACACTGTGAATTTCCTTAATTAACATACAGATTAAAATAGTTTGCTTATCATCTTCTTCCAGCAGTAGGGTCAGCACCTATAGCTATGCTGAAGGAAGCCTGAAAAGCTTCCAGACACAAAGCTGAGAAGTACAGTGCGCCAGTTGCAGTCTCAGCATGTGCTGCAAAGCTCTACATATTACTGCTCTAATGGGAATGTGTTTGTTTTCCCATGCCAGATCACCTATGTGTTGTTTACATTTTTCCTCTTGAACGCAATTTTTCCTTTTGGTAGAATCATAGAAGCATAGAATATCCCAAGTTGGAAGGGACCCTTAAGGATCATCAAGTCTAACTCCTGGCACCGCACAGGTCTACCCAAAAGTTTAGACCATGTGACTAAGTGCACAGTCCAATCGCTTTTTAAATTCAGACAGGCTTGGTGCAGTGACTACTTCACTGGGGAGCCTGTTCCAATGTGCAACCACCCTCTCTCGGTGAAGAGCCTTTTCCTGATGTCCAGCCTAAACCTCCCATGCCTCAGCTTAACACCGTTCCTGCAGGTCCTATCACTGGTGATAACAGAGAATAGGTCACCTGCCTCTCCACTCCCCCTCACGAGGAAGTTGTAGACTACGATGAGGTCTCCCCTCAGCCTCCTCTTCTCCAGGCTGAACAGGCCAAGTGACCTCAGCCGCTCCTCATATGTCTTCCCCTCTAGGCCCTTCACCATCTTTGTCGCCCTCCTCTGGACACTCTCCAACAGTTTTATGTCCTTTTTGTACTGTGGTGCCCAGAACTGCACACAGTACTCGAGGCGAGGCTGCACCAGCGCAGAGTAGAGCGGGACAATCACTTCCCTCGACCAACTAGCAATGCCATGCTTGATGCATCCCAGGATACGGTTGGCCCTCCTGGCTGCCAGGGCACACTGCTGGCTCATATTCAACTTGCTGTCAACCACAATCCCCAGATCCCTCTCTGCGGGGCTGCTCTCCAGTGTTTCGTCGCCCAGTCTGTATGTATAGCCAGGGTTGCCCTGTCCCAGGTGCAGGACCCGCCACTTGCTCTTGTTAAACTTCACGTGGTTGGTGATCGCCCAGCTCTGCAATCTGTCCAGATCTCTCTGCAAGGCCTTTCCACCCTCAGCCGACTCTACAACTCCTCCAAGTTTGGTGTCATCGGCAAATTTGCTCAAAACACCTTCTAGTCCTTCATCCAAATCATTTATAAAACCATTGAAGAGGACTGGCCCTAAAATGGAGCCTTGAGGGACCCCACTAGTGACCATCCGCCAGCCAGATGTGGCCCCATTTACCACAACCCTTTGAGCCCTGCCCGTCAGCCAATTGCTCACCCATCGTATGATGTTTTTGTTTAGTTGTATGCTGGACATTTTGTTCAGTATGAACCTATGGGAAACCGTGTCAAAAGCTTTGCTGAAGTCCGAAAAGATCACATCAGCTGTTTTCCCTTGATTGACTAGATGGGTGATCTTATCATAAAAGGAAATCAGATTTGTTAGGCAGAACCTAACTCTCGTGAACCCATGTTGGCTGGGACCAATGACTGCATTGTCCCCCAGGTGCGCTTCAATAACTTCAAGGATCATCTTCTCCGTAATTTTACCAGGCACTGACGTGAGACTGACAGGCCTGTAATTGCTAGGGTCTTCTTTCTTACCCTTCTTGAGTATTGGCACAACATTTGCCAGCTAATAGTATGTTAATAGTATTTGCCAGCTAATGGTATTATAGAATGTGTATGCCAAGGCCTTTATGTAGCTTTTAATGTAATAGAAAGTGTTCCAGTTTACTTTTCTGTTATAAAGCTTGTTTACTTTCAGGAATCAGCTAAGCTGATTGTGAACTAAAATACACTTTTCTCTCTGTAGTAAATTCCATAGTAGCTTTGTTGTATATGTTGGTCTTGCAATATACTCCAAAACTATGAGCTTTCAAGTGTAGGGACTTGATAATGCATTTAGGCTATTTTTATTTTTTACACAACTATAAATAGAAGCTGCAGGTAGATACAATTTTATTTTTAAAATGTTTCTCTTAAACCCAAGATTTTGAAAGCTTAGCAGTACATTGTGTTTTCTTCTTCTTCCAGAGCAGTAAAAGAGTGTAGGATTCTTAGATTAACCTCTTTTACAGGTTATTGACAGGAAGAAAATAAAATCTAGTGGCTCTTAAAGCAATGGAAAAAATCTTCTTACGGATGATTCTACTAAAGTATTGAATACACACAGAAAAGCAAACAAATGCTTTGAAAATAGGAAAGAGATGTTTCAGTATTAAATTTGTATTACATAGTCTGGCATTATTTATATCGATTTAAACATAAGATCATGGCAGATTGACCATAAGTAGACCCCATCAGTTTTATTTGTATGACTAAACACTGAAGTGGCATGAAAACTGCTTGGAGAAATGCAAGAGGAAAATTACTAGAATGACATATTCCTTGAGAGGAAAACTTAAAAAATATTTGTGCAAAGACAGAATGGTGTAGATGGGAAAGAATGTGGTTATGTTGGAAGCACCAACTCATATGGGAAGGTTGGTTGAAAAGTTAAAATATAAACATAATATTTTAAGTATATAAAATTATGATTTCTTCAATGTATTTAATAATTATTAGGGCACATAAATATGAACCCCCAAACCCTATTTTCATACATATTTAGTTAAAAAGAAAAATTAACATGTAAGATCTGGGTAGCATAGCAAAGAAATTGTACACTTTTCCTTACTGTGTTGTAGCTGAACCATGGTGTTGGGTTCATACCTGCTGTTGCTCGACTTCACTTTGAGCATCCCAGTTTTCATTTATAAAAGACATTAATAAATAGGATAGAGGGAAATAAAAGATTCTGAAACTGATGAGAGAATCATTCATTATAGAAAATAGAGAAAAATAAAGATTTGTTGAAAATACAGTAAACTTTTTAAATGAAAATATGGTAGATCCTAAAGCATTTGAAGAATTGAGACCCCATCTGCTTATTCTGTCTCAGGTAAATGGACTTATTATGTTTGTGATCAGCAAACATTTTTCTGAAAAACTATTTTTAACTGAATAGTCTTATGTAATTTTTTGAGCTACTGATATGTGTGTAGACTTGTAAGATTGAGTTGTTAGAATTGTTACTCTAATTAGGTAATGGTTCATGAAAAATACAGGTAGGCACACCTGTAGTCTAGATATGGCCTCTGGTATTCTGTATCTCCCAGTCAGTAAAAATATTTCCTAATCAAATTTGCATTGTTCCTCCCTCCCATTTTATCCCTCACAACAGAAATCCCAAAATGGCACAGGCAACAAGAAAATCATACTTGTAAGAAGCACAATTTAATGTCTGCCAAATTTGTATTCTATTCTGTAGGATTGTGCTCTTTGTGGAGGCTTATATTTAAGTATCTCTTCAATATGTATAAATGTTTTTATATATTTGTGTATCGTAAAGAAGGGACAGAAAAGGGAAAGGTTTTTGCAATGTTAATGATAGAATATCACTTTTTTCCAAAGAGCCATGACAGACCAAAATATGTGTATTTCTTGAATCTGGTAGACCAGGTCTATCAATCACTAAAATGTGCAAATGTGACTGCTAACACATTTTAATAAAACCTTGGTATATGCAGACAGTATAGATTCTGACCTGTACAGAAATAATATATGCAAAAACAATTATTCAGGGCAACTGACTCACTTTTATTTTTTTTAGCATTTCCAAGGGATTATCTTCACTTTGGTAATGCTATTTTCTCATGAGGAATGCTTTTATATCTTTCAAGCAAGTATTAACTGTAGCAGGTCATGTTTCATTTAGGAAACTGTTTGCTGTCAGGATCTGGCTTGGCTCTTACTTGTGCCATAATTTCATTAATTCATAATAAGGTTGTGAAATAACAGAGTTTTTGAGATTCTTACTGTCGTGGGTCAGAGAGGTGTTTGGCTGTACCCAGAACTAGGGTTTCATAGACACCTTTTGTAGTTAGACCACACTAAACAAAAAGTGGTTGTGTAAAAAGCATTTCATATTGCTCCTTCCAAAAGTAAAGCAGGTTAAATTTTCACTTTTGGCTTTGTTTTCTTTTTAAAATAAAGCCTGGGTTTTCCTTGTTTGCTTGAAGGTTTAAGGTGTGTGTGGTTGTTGTTATTTTAGGGAGTTTTATTGTTGTAGTCCTCACAATCAAATACATCATATAAAGATGACAGTGAAATATGTACACTAGTAAGATGTATTGTAACGATAGAGGATTGATTTTTTTCCTTTCTTTCATTATAATTATAATACATTACATGTACAGACTTCTATAGATTTATTGGAATATACTTTCTGGAAGATAAAAACAAAACAAAACACCAAACAACTGTCAGCCTACTGAAGATGAGCAATTTTCAGGTCAACAGTTAAATCAGTGCATGATAATTAGTAGATGCAGTTGCCACTTGCACTCAGTAGGGATTTTAAGCATTGGAGTAATTTAAAAACACTGACTAATTAATCCTACCACACTGCAGTGAGGCAGATAACAAATGCAATCCTGTGCAACCATGTTTGAGATGATAAACTGAGGCACAAATCAGCTAAAGACATAGTTAAACCGGTATTATTGTCCAGTAGCCCTATATGCTTTCAGTCGTGTGCTTTAACCACAAACACTCATCTGAACTAGAAGAATTGGCAAAGAGTTTGCATCTCGGAAAAGAAGAAAAATCTTCCTTATTGTCATCACATATTTTCATTTTTTTTTTCTGTTCAGTAACTTGATATGAGCATAATGTTCTGTGGGTTGTGTCATTCACTTATTATTTTAATGCAGGTATATGCATTAAAAGGAAGTTAAGCATAGAACTCTGATGTGGCACATGTAGCTTTGTGCATTTCAATTTATTACAATATGATGCCAAAACCACACAAACTTACATTTGCTTAATAAGGACTCTTATCCATTAGGCACTGGGTATTCAAGCCAAAAGAACCATTTTTAAAATAAAAAAAAAAAAAAAAAAAGGAAGGGAATAATAGTGCTAGTATGAGATATGGTGTATTTGGGGCTTTTATATCTGAGTTCATGACACATCAGAACAATTATGCTTATTATTGTCCATTACACAAGACATACTATCTTTGTGTTAAGAGTATATCTGTCATGCACAGCTTAAATCTCTGCACATTTAATTTTCATCACAGACAGCTAATTTCTATAGCAGTTAGAAACTTTTCCAGTCAAAGAAAACTAATACCTAGAAATAAGTTTTCCCCCAAATTAACAAAGCAGTAGGTGTGTAGCTGTTTTATTGTTCAGATCAGCATACTGATTGTGTGTGAGTACCTTACCAGATTAGAGATGATTATATGCTATAAGAAAATGTTAAGTATAAAATGAGATCAGAAGATATTTTATACACTTTAAGATATATATATATATATATATATATATATATTTATTTATTACAGGATCATATCGTAACAGTCCGTCCCTTTAGGAAGTTATTTGTTAAAACTTTCCAGACTTTGAACAGTTAGTTCCATGCTTATTTCAGGAGAACTACATAATATTTTCAAGTAAAACTACAACGCTTTTTTTTTTTTTTTTTTTCCAAACAGTGAATGTTTAAATGGACAGTTTGGGATTTCTGTCTCTGTAGCTCCATATAAAATGTATTAAAATGAAGTTGTAGAAGCCACCATAGAGTTCTGGCATGCCTTTTTTTAAAAAAGGATCCTCCTTCCACAAGGGAAAATGACACTGAAATAATTTGTTATGACTTGAAATAGTAGAGTTTATAATTTGTTATATATACTTAATATTGGAGAAACGTGCTAGAGACTGATGTGTTGAGAAGATAGTGAATTAGAAGTTTGATTAGAAGTTTGATTTTTCCATGTCAAAGAAAAGAGTTTAGCTTTTATAGGGATATACTACTTTATCTTCCCCTGAAATTCACCAGCTGGGCTGCCAATTTTCATAATAATCTTTTGAAGAGTTATGCACCTCCTAATGCAGTTCTTCTCCAAATGTAAATGGTGCTGAGAGTATTTCTGGTTTCATGTGAACTCTTTCTTCATTGTGAAATATTTTAAGGAATACATATCTTGGATTAAACAAAACATAGTACTTAATTTTGTGAGCTCAAATTAAAACATACTTTATAGTTATGGAACTTAAAAGGCACAATGCCTCCGAATCAAACAAAAGCTTAATTTTAGTTAGTTGTTCCTTCACTCATTGCCTTGGGTGTATATATATCAGAATCAGTATTTTAAATAATTTTCATTGTTCCTACCTACAGCGTTTTTAGTATAATAAAAATAGTAACATTGCAGTTTCTGACTTTCTTACGTCTCACTGAAGTATTTTGAAAGTGTGGTGTTTAGAAAACAACATCTATGTTTGTACACCACCCCTGACCCCCTCCCCCCTTCTTTAATAGTTATCTTGGACTACAATAACCTGGGATTTTTGGTTAGGATTTTTTTCAATTTATGAACAAATCTTTAGCATTTTATATACTAGAGTGAAAACACAATCTGATGCGAGACTTTGTGACTTGTACGAGGGGCCAACAGCTTTTTGGTGGTACAGCAAGAATTGGAGGCTTTTTGTATATGCAGAAATACATGCATACACATGCATGGATGCATATAGGTGATTTTGAACAGTGATCAGGATGTCACAGAAAAATGTATTTCACCGTTATCAAATAAAGTCTACAGGTGTTGTAGTGTTAGAATGCTCTAACATAAATCACGTAAACATGGGTATACTGTCAAATGATTCCAGAGACGTGAATACTTAATATTATCCATGTGTTAAGCTTGCAAGTGATTGTTTTAGTTAGATCATAGGAATGTTAAGAAAATGTGTGCGTGATAATCCACGATGCTTCTTGTCTGGAAAAGTAATCATATTTCTCTCAGGCTAACCTTGGAGAAGGTCCTAATTCCACCTTTATGCAAAAGGGAAGGTAAAGAATTCATGCTGGGCATAGAAATGACTGTATTTTCCTATTCTAGCTAGTTAAAATAGTAATTATGTGGAACACTATCTGGGAAGTACAAGCAACAGAAACAGCTTTCCCTTACGCAGGTCTACAGTCTTGTCAAGCCAACTCTTTCCCACTATTGTTGGCAAATTCAGTCAGGTTTTATTTACTCTTGAAACACAAATATTAAATTTCACATAGGGTTGCCTGTCAATCTTATACATACACACAAAATATGTATACATGTATGGGTGTTTAGGGATAGATATATATAAATTGTGAGCGACAAACTATGATATACTGTAATATGTTAAATGATATAATAATTTTTGAACTTTTCAAAAACCTTTTAGAAAGAGATAAGATGCTATGCTGAAAAAAGGAAATATGATTTTAGTGTTCCTTTTTACTTGCGTAATTAAGCTCATTTGTGTACACTTGATTTTCTAGTTCTTGTTTACTTTTAAGTCCTTACTCCATGTCTTGCATAATAGGAGTCTCCTAGTTGGACTAGACAGGCCTTCATTTTGAAAGTTACAGGTTTGGACAATCTGCCATTTCCTTAGTGGTGAGTTCCCTTTTGTTGTGGCAGGAAGAAGACTGGGAGCTTCTGCTTCTCTGCTTATTGCTTCTCTGTCTAGGAGAGAGTGTATTTGGGAACAGAGAGGAAAAGAAGTTCCAACAGTGGAATAAGACCCCACTTTACCACTGGTAGTAATATCCAGTGACATACACTGAATCTTTCCTAGTGCCATACATTTTCCTGTTAAAACTTGATAGCAGACCAGTGAATAAAATGTCCCAAGCTGTGAAGAAACCCTAACTTTACTACAGCATGCATACAAGACTTTCTAATGAAGTTGGAGAGGAGCTGGAGAAACTACATCTTGGTATCGTCAAGTTTGCTGTTCAAAGAAGAGACTTAAGCTGAAAATAAGCTCTTAGCTCTTCAATTTCCTTTACTTTCCTTAACGTAAGGAAAGTAATTAAATTGTAATTAGTTTTTTTCCACACATGTACCTCATAATTAAGAAACAAAAGCAAAACAAAACAATAAGGTTCTTAGGTTTTTATTTGGACAAGGAAGGTGTTTTCTTAAAATGCTTTTTATTTCAAAAATAGTACATGTAAATGTGTTTGTATTTCTGGAAAGCGTTTTCCCTGTGTTCAGTATCACATGCTGCAATTCAATCAAAATGAAATTGCTTAAAAGATTCAACTTTCTGTACTTTCTGTTTCTTTTTCTTTGTTTTCTTGCATGCTTAATATATTCTGTCAAAAAGAAACAATGACTTTGCTTTGGACACTTCTGTTTATGAACATAATGGCTGATCTGGACCAGTTTCTGTGCAGTAAAAAACCTAAAACTAGCATTAATTTCACAAATATTAAATATTCGTACATTTCACTACTTATGAAGCATGATATTCCTGGTTTGATTTGCTGTATTTTGTTAAATATGACTTTAAGAAATACAAAACAAACAAACAAACAAACAAACAAAAACAAAAAAAAACTCTCCTAACATTTCATGCCCACTTGAATGGTCTATTTTATTTTCTTTGAAACTATACAGACTTGCTTGTATCAGCAGACAGTCTAATGGGGTTTTAACTTTTTTTTTTTTTTCAATCTGTAATGCTAGATCAATCAGATTTATCAGTTGTTGAAGATATTTTATATTAAATTTACATTTGGTGCAGATCCTGACAAAGTTAATGTGCATATTTTCATTACTGGCTTAGAAGGAACACAGATCTGCTTTGAAGTCTGAAAGCAGAAGTCCTGGAATGACAGAAATATCTTCAGAGGGGTGGGGTGGGTAGCAGAGGAGATGAAATAACTTCATAAAGTCTGAAAAGAGAATTCCCGTTCTCTGATAATAGATGCCATAGCACAGCATTTGCCAGATTTTTGCTAAACTGATAACAACAGTGGAGTGGGAAACAAAAGTTAGGAACTCAAATAAATACTGTCAATGATTTAACTAGCACATTTATAAATAAATACTTTTACATGAGTGAGTGAAATTCAAATGAGAACAAATAGTGAATTTTGATGAAGTGGTGTAATGGCAGATCAACGTAACTCACCTTAAGGTAATTTAAATATTTGAATAGATAGTGTTTTCTTCTCAGGTGGGCTGGTCATTTAATCCATGACTGATTTCATGTGAGAGAGAGATCACAATACAAGTTTCCAGCATTTTTCTGAGAAACTTTATTGAAAAGAGATTTGTCTTTTATACTTGGTAAGTTATAAAGATTAATAGATGAAAGCTATGTTTTTAGAGCTAGGACAAGAATCCACTCAATAGATTTCATGCTCTGCTAGATAACAAAAAATATATAAATATGCTCGCATGCATATATGTATAGAAAATAACATCGTGACATACAAACAATTAGATGTGATTGCCTGTGTCTGGTGCATTAGTAATTGGCTAATGAAAAGATTTCAAAGCTTCCAGTTGTAAGGATTACCTGGATGATAATTACCATTTACTCTTTTCTTGCTTTGAACAATTTAGTTTTAAATCCCAGAGGGGAAAAAAAAAAGTGTAAAATTTCCAGTGCTCCTTAATTTAGCAAATATATATATGAATGTCATTAACAAGTCAGATTAAAGGGGAAAGTAATTATAAAAAATAATACTTCAAAAGATAAAAACTAAAAGTAAACTTAGGTACTGTGAAGATCATATTTAGAGCAGAAGAGCTAAAGAATTCCTAGTTTTATTTAAAGCTGTTTTTAATCCCTTGCTAGGCCATTCATACCTAATATGGTGAAAGGACACAGATTCTATTTTTGGGACTGCGGTCACATCTTAAATTAATATCATTATTACCCTGTCTCAGTTTCCACATTTCTAAAGAGGGATAATAAATTTTATGTGCCTTGGCAATACTTTAAGGATGGTATAAAGCTACAAATTACTAATTATTAACACACACACATGCACACCTAAGCAAAGGAGACCACATCAGGAAGACACAGAAGTGTTTCCAGCTCTTAGGTCCCACTGCGGGCATTAGCTATCTTCTGATTACTTGTGGCTGTAAAGTGGACACCCATTAGTGTCCCTTCTATGTATTCTGGTTCCCATGACAGGAAAATCCAAGTGCCTGCCACAGAGAGATGCTTCACATGTGGGTCTGATCTCACTGATCCAGGAGCACAAGCACTTTTGGGCATATGCTTGCCAGCAGTTAAGAAACAGTCCAGAAAATTACTGCTTTGGTTATAGTAATTTCCCACGTTAATAGTAGCGATGAGCATAACACCTAGCAGAAATGGTGTGTTGCTGTAATAGGATTATCCACAAAGTAACATACAAGTACCATGTGAAGCAACACCGAAAAAGTTTTAGATTTTTAATAACTTTTAATTTTTATTTAATTATTTATTTTAGGAAATGTAGAAACTTACAGAAATAAGATAGAGGGATTACTTTTAAATGCATTCCCATACTGGTTTGTAACTCAACCGTTTATATGTCATGCAAACACATGACAGCTGGAAAATGAAAGGGAGCAAAGTCATTATTCAGCTTGCTAATGTGTTTTTCTTCTCAAGCTGAAAGAAGTATTAAGAACGAGCAGGTAACATACATTATGAAAAAGAGATTAAGTGTCAGATACGTCTCTGTGAGGTAAATCTGTGCAGTGGGAGAGATTTTACTTTTTTCTTAATACAAAATTTCTAATTCTATAAATAACATAATAAGAAAATACTCTTGTGAGTATAATGACCTTATATATATTTCTGAGTCTAATGCATGTTTCCCAGGTGATGTTAGGCAAGTAGCTCAATTCTCCTGTATCATCAGTATGAGCATACCTGAGCAGTAACCTGTAATCACTTCCATTCTCATCCAGTTCATGACCAATATAAAAATATACAGTATTTCATCTTCCTTTCATGTGTCATGTCATCTGCCCCCAAACAATTGCAGCTATTTGCTGTAAGCATCTAAGCAGTTTTAAAAGTAGCCCTGCACCTGTGAGATCTACTATGAGGAGCCTGGTTCTATATTTCATCTACTACCTAATCTTGTACAGTGTCTTTAGACATGGCTGTGACAGAAATAACGATAGCCATATTGTTGGCCTTTTCATTGTAATTCCTAACCTGACTGTTCTTTAAATCAATATAATGTTAGCAGCTACTTAACTCTGTTTGACAGTTGTATAGTTTTTGGAAATGATTTTGCATCTAGATGTCTTGAGCCTTAATTTGGAGGGCAGATAAGTCTCAGATCCCAAAACATGGTTCAGGTCCAATATAATAACATAGCTTGGATTTAACTGGTTACCTTTAATCATTTCCTTTATGCTTTGTGATTTGCACAGATGTCCTATATTGCTGTGAGAGGAGAAACACTCCATTTCATGATGATTGGGAAGTAGTACATAGAGTGAATGCTTGGCTAAAATTGAGGGGTTTGTGCCATGCATCATTAGGTATTTAAATAATTAATGATTGCACAATAGAATGACAGGTTCAATCCAGGTTTGATGTAGCTCTGTTCAGTCTATTTACATAAATTGACTTCCAATAAATCTAAGCAACTGTATCCCATAGGGAAACTGATGAGACAGTGTTGTTTCTGTTGTGACTTTGTGCCACATAGTGGGATAAATCTGATTTAGATCATATGTAGGTATTATTTGCTTCATTTGCATTTTGCAGCATATTATTTGGAAAGAAGCCATCTGTGAATATGGGCTTTCTGTTATGATACTGTTACTGAATTTGGTTTCGTATGTTGAGTCTTCTGGTTAACTTCTGGGATATTGTTATTGACTATGCAAACTGATCTCCTTGGGCCAGAAAATTCATCTTTATACAGCAATGCTTGAGTAGATCTCAAGAGAAGGCGTGTTGCAGAAGGAAGTGAATTAAAACAAACTGCATACTGACAAACTCAACATACAAAGTGCAGGAATAGAGCTGGAGAATTTATGAAGATTTGTCTTTTTTTTTTCTCATTTATGTATTTTAGAAATGATCAAAGATTGTATTTACAGTTCCTGTTTTGCTAGTTATGATCATCCTTGCAAAGAGATGGTTCTACGGCAGACTTGTAGCTTCCATGGACTGAGACCATTGTAATTGATTAAGATGGACAGTCTGTCTTACTGGATACTCATCTAATGTGTCTTTTTTTAGCTGAGAAACATACACATTAAAGGGATGTAATATTTAAAAGAAAAAAAAAAAGGTTTGATAATGAGTGCCCATGTAATATTCAGTTCCATCAAAATTTAATAAATTGAAAGGGAATATATAGTAAATACCTCAAACTGGACTGAATAAATTTGATGGAACACTTATCTTGAATTCCTAGGAGTCCATCAATTTCTTTCAAAAAAATGTATACATGAATACACTATAGAACTGAACATAAACAAACAGACAAATAATTGCCACTCTGTTGGAAACTATAATTGTATTAATAATTGTTTTTAACCTGCTTCATCATTATAATTTTACTGCAATTACATTATATGTGAATGCAAAGCTGTAGGAGAATTTGCTAGTCACATATGTCGATGCAAAAAGAGAGACACTACTTATTTTACACTATGAAATAACCTGTGCTAGTTTGTTAGAAACTGCAAACACAGTGATAATTTCAAGCTCTTTGGAGATGTGAGTGTCCTTGAGCCAAATGTTTAAACTGCCCAAAGCATCAGACGTGCTTATATAAGCACCCTCCTATTTCATTAAAACCCTGAGGTAAGAATTTCAAATTATTTGCAATCTGCACTAATTTCAAGGTGATAACTTCTGAAGAGCTGGTGAAATAATAGAATTCATTACTGAACGGTGTAATGGAAATCAAAATATTTAATTAATTTTATTCTTAATTATGTCCTATATCTACCAGGAACAGTTGGCGAGGATGCAGGGAAGGAACAGGTTCAAAGTACTCATTTTTCCTATCTCGATTCCACATATAGTTCAGACCATACTCAGGACTGCCTTAAGCTGCATTGGCTGGCTATGGGTCCTTGTTGCTTGGCATCTACTGTGCAGAAGAAATATGTGAGTGAGTCATCATCTGCTGGGTGCTATTGCAGGGTGGTGGTGGGAGAAGGAGATCTGTCATTCTTTCATGTGTGAGGAGTTTCCACTTTGCTGCTGCCAAGGCTATTGATGTTGCAGTCATGCCTTTGGCTAGAACAAAGTAACCACAGGTGTGGGGGAGAACTTAGTCCCATGTCCACAGCAAACAATTAGTTATAATCTCCACTCTTGAGTGCAAGCCAGGAGAAGATGGTGAAGGCATGCAAGAAAAGAGTCTCAGAGCTTATCCCAAGTAAGCACATGGCAGTAAGCTTCCAGGCTACCTCTGATATTAACAGCTGAGTTATAAAAATGACTTTCAGTTTAAATCCAGGCTCCCCTATTGATTTCCAGCTTGATTTTTCTGTGAACGTTATATCTCTCTCTTATCAGCTTCATACAGCTCTAGCTGGCTTGGCACTTTGTGATGTTCTTGACTTTGTTCAGAAAGATGTTGAGTTAAAGCTGAACAGCTTCCTTGACCTGAAATTTAAGCAAGAATATGACAGTCCTGGAATTTTATTTAAGACTCAAAAATGTGCCTTTAAAAGTACCTGGAAACTGCTTTTTAAGAACCCTTTCAGACAAACCCACTGGTAGCAGTAACTATTAAATAATTTGGGAGCAAACGTTTACTTCTCAGAATTCTGATAGATTTAGTTCAACTAGCAAGCAAGGATGACTTAGGAAGGAGATTCCAATGCTACTCTGAGGTCGTTGGGTACCCCTTCTCACCTCTCACAGAAATACCTAAGTTGATGTGGGTGTCTTTTTCCCACTGGCATGAATAAACCTGTAGGCTTCACAGTCATTCTGCCTGGGTTAGCATCAACTGTGTGTTTCTGCAGTTGTTTAAAAGAGTCACTGAGTGATGAAAGGATGGTATGGTCTTGTTGAATAAAACTGCTAAGGCAGGAACAGACCCCAGATAATTCTGGACAGAGAGGTTTATGTGGGGACTGGCAATGGTTTGGGGTGTCACAGAGAGCAGAGAATGAATAATAAACTTGCTATTTTCTGTCTTAATTAAAGTGCCGCCTTCTAAGTAGTTCCTATCCTAAGGCTGCAGTAACTATTATATTTTTTTTCCATCTTTTTGAAAAGGGGTTATTGCTTGTTGTCAGCCTGACAGCTAAAGTTGGCCAGGAACAGAAAGCTAAGAATAGAAAAATATATCAAGAAAAAAGAACACATAAAACTTTTAAGACCTTTGGAATGGCAGCACTGGGGAGTGTTCTGAGGAGTGGGCTGGAAAAATGACTGCAAATTAAAAAGAACTAGCTTTTGTTGTAATTGATTTGCTTACTCCTTTTTCTGTGTTTGCTGTTTTGAGGTGGCATTTGAACACCCCACAGACTCCTTTCTGGTCCTTTGCTTCATAGTAGCTTTGCTATTTACTGCTTTACTTTAGAAGAAAATACAGAACTTTCATAAATCTACATTTTGGTCTTATAAATTACTGGTTTGTGATCATATTTCTTACAGATTATGAAAGAACACTTTCGTATTCATGGTTGGAAGGTTTCAAATCTGATGAAGGTGTATATTTTTTCATTGATTGTACACAATGCTTTACATACATGCAAAGATACAAAAGTACTTCTCATCTAAATGGTGATGAACAATATTTGATGACTTTTTTTTTTGAGTATTTCTCTTGGAAATGTAAAATTAAATTGCTGGCACGTGTAAAGAGGAGACAGGCATTACACACCTGAATTAAATGCATGGAGAATCAGGGGAAAAAAAATAATCTTGCTTTGATGAGCTAATTACTCTTAATTGGCTTGCAGGGAGCTTCTGGGGGAGGGGTATAAGAGATGGATAAATGTGATATAGAGATTTCACAATTGATTACAGCAAGGTGTGAAATTGCTGTAACCAGACTAAGACTGATACTAAGAAGGTTTATGCCCTGTTACAATATTGCACAATTTCCAAGAAAGTCTGTGAAGTAGTTATTTGCAAATTAAGTGAGTTTAATATAGGGCATAAATACAACCAAATTATTGTTTTGGAAGGTAAAAGAATACAACAGGGGATGTAAACTAAAAATAGTAAACTTTGTTTTTATTATTACTTGACTTTGATGTGATTTTTGTGTACGTAGCTGACCTCATCAACATATGGCTGTTTGTCAGTGCTTCCTTTAGTGCTGATTCTGTTGCTTCCTAATATAAAATGTCGTATTTCTTTCCATGCTGTAGCAGAAGTAGTACATGGTTTTCATGTTTTGTGTAGGTTTAACTTCTGTTTGCATTCTGATTTATAGATGTGTGTCGTTTGTGTATATGTAAAGTACTTAGTGAAATTTAATTCAAATAATACTGGTTTTAGGTGGCAGTGAATTCTGAAGTAGCTTATGTTTTCTGAGGAAGAATTACATGTGCCTAACTCCTGTGGTAGTTACCGTCTCCAGGGACTCTTTACACAAGTAAGCAGACTGGATTCTTAAATCAGTAGAGAGCAAGTGCAGCAAGAGAAGCACTCAGATGATCCAGTTCATTGTATCCCTGTTGCTAAGCAGACAGGCTTTTTTACCAGTTGGAACACTTTCAGGCTCTGTGGCTGCATTCCTAAATGAGTTGCAACGACTAAATCTGAAAGTCATGATTGCTAGTATTGCTTGCCAATTCCAGCTTTATGAAAAGAGGCAAAACCACCTGATCAGTCCTAGACAGAAACAGAAATTTGTTTGACCTGCCAATACGTGCCAAGCTTATAGCGGTATGAGTTTAAAGAAATGAAACCAAAACAAACGTAAAAACTTTTCTAATCTATGGGTTGTTTTACTGTTCCAAGAGGAGATATTCCTTGTTGACAGGGAATAGCCTGGATGAGGAAATTCCCTTTAAATGATTCTCTTTCTACTAGTAACTACTTTATCTTTTAAGTGTATTTCTATCTATCTGTAGATACACCTTATATGTACACCTGTTTCAAGACTCTTTGAACTTCTGATTTTTTTAAGTGCTGAGTAAATTCTTTTTATGTAATGGCTAAGGCCCAGTATTGTCTGTAATCTGCCGTTTTTGTGGTGCATGTTATCTCATTAGCTTTTTCCACAACCTCTTCTAGGGCTGAATAGCAAGAAAAGAACTTTGTGCTGCTTCTCAGTTGACAGCTGCAGGGATGAAGTGGCAATAACAAACTTCTGGGTTTCATGAGTATGAAGGAGACTAGATAGTCATTTTCCATCCATTTGAATGGACTCTTAGAGACAACACAGGGCTGTTGGTGGTTCTTGTTGCTTTAGAAAGCTCTGGTTATGTGAGTATCGGTACCATTCACAAACTAAAACTCCATTAAAACTGTTAAGGGTTTGTTTGATTGATTCATTTTGCAAATTTATCAAATAAGGACAAATATGTTTCTCCCACGTAAGAAGGTTAAGGAAAAAAAAAAGGGCAAAATTCTTTTTTTTTTTTTCTTTTTTCTCACCAGGTTTGTATTAGAATTTTTAATTATTTCTGTATTTTTAAGTTTTCCAGCCTTCACAGTTCCTGTATTATTTCTCTGATCTTCTGACCAGTACATAGTCTTGTTTCACATGCAGTAGAAAACCAAGTGTGAAAAAAAAAAGAGCTGGGATTGTCTGCTTCTTTATTAACTCCTGCTTCAGTTAGAGTTCCTCACTAACTTGCCTAGTAGAGGAGAAACAGCAACTCTTTTTAAGTCTTTACATTTAATACAGTGACAAGAGTCTCCCATCTGGGAGGGAAGGAGTTGTAACTTAAGCTACTCCCATCATGAAATTATAACTGTACTTCAGAAAATGATGGTTTTACAGAAATGGCTTCCCTACCCACTAGAAAATAACTTTGAAATTTTCTAGACAGATTTTGTGAACATGAAAGTGTTTTCCTTTTCTATTTGTAGGACAAAACCCATCAGAGTTCAAGACATAATTCAATACTGAGGCTGGAGGCTTGCTTTGAAAAATCAAGGTTTCTTAGTACAGAAACCATGTTTTTACTCTGTGCTTCAAGAAGCCTTGTGATTGTAATTTGTGAGGTTCCTAATATCCAGTAATCATTTTTCTTTCTAAAGGTCAGATTATTGTACTTTGCAGGGTGAATACAAATTACCTTCAGAAATAAGTCCGAAGCTGTTCATTTTATTTTTAGTTTTACTATTTCCATAGTTAAAATCCTAAGGCTCTGTCAGTTTTTCTGTCTGATTCATGTAAAAATTAAAGAACTTGCACTGAATGGGGTAGTCAGGAAGCAGGTATTGAAATAAGAAGTAGTGGCTTTAATGAACAGTATAGGAAAATGCTCTGCTTGCTCCTCCTTTGGTTCCAAAGAGAACTTCAGTTGCTACTTTGAATTTACCAGTTGTGCTAAGTTATTTATTTGTAATAGCTAGTTAATTTTTCACCTGATTGATTTTGCTCTGAATCATTACCCTTCAGTGATAGCTGTCATTGCCACACATTTTTTTCTCATTTTAATTATAGCTTATATCAAGATTTACATTTTAGTCTTAGTTTAGGCTGAAAGTCACGTTTTATCATGTAAATAAAACAATTAAAAATGCATGGAGCAGAATAGCTCTGAATAATGTACCTGTATAAATGACTTGCATAAGACAGAATCATATATAATACTTGTAGTACAAATGTGTTGTCTCCCATCTTGCTGCTATCATATTGCTTCATCGTAGATGAAATGTGTAATGCTTCATTAATTATTTATTTTTCATGTGTCACTGGGCTGAAATTTTATTGTGCACTATCTCCTCTTTCTTCATAAAAACTTTTAATTTTTGCTCCTGGGTGAGTTGATGTGAAATTCCTTTAGCATTTCAGCTGACATATAATTATATAACTATTAAACCAAACTACATGAAGAATCAGAACAGATTTAACAGGTGTCAAGGAATGCAAAACAATTGGTCCTGACAAAGAAGGATGAAAGAACTGAGAGTATAGCTATGAACATATCCAAAATGCTGTGTGGTTGACGGTTCATTAAAGGAGTATGCCTGATCTTTTACATTATATCTATTGAACCTGTATCCAAGACTTTCCTACCCCAAATTAGACCCCCTATGAATAGCAATATCGCTAGTTTTTTTTATGGAGAAAATTTTCAGATGTTCACACCCTTTTAGGATCTGGACCAATGACTCACTTTGTTGAGCTTCCTGACTTCTTGTTTTCAAGGTTGACCCAGTAAATCAACACCCTTGTACCTGAACTGGAAAGAGCTACATCTTGGCTCTATTTGCTTAAGCACCTACTTTTTATCTGTGCTTTAGACCTGGCTGAGTTGGCTTTGCAGTACAGCGAGGTGTGTGCATTCTTGGGTGTGCCGAGAGGTTCCTTACCTTGGGTGCAGAAGGGAGATAGGTTTAACTTGGGAGGCTGCACCTATTGTGACGTTTTGCTCTCAGGGTCTCATGGCAGAGTCAGCAAGAGTTGGGGAATCGAGTACCTGGGTAGCTTAGATATTATTAGAGCATTGTGAAAATTCAGGGACATACTCTGAAGATGCTTGCCCAGTACAGCCTGCTCTAAAAGCGGGCAGAGATTAAGTTGCAAATAGGCATTATGTGTGTGGGGAGAGTGTTAGTAAAAGAGTTATACACAACAGAGTGGTGCCGAAGGGAACAACAGTATTTTGCAACAGCTCCTCTATGAAGGCAGGTCCTGCCACTGCCGTAATGAGAAGTGAAATACAAATGAGTCTTGTCTGAATTATTTCACAATTGTAGTAGGTGGGAAAACTTTGAAACTCGCCTTGGCAAACAAATATTTGTGAATAGTTGCTTCATAAATGCAGTGATGATGAATATTCATCTACTATACAGAGGATTTTGACTGGGATCTGACTTGTATGCACGTACTAGGACGCATTTGCTACCACAGGCAATTACAATAATTTAAAACAAGGCTTGATGAGAACAAAGAGTAGAAAGAGCAGTTGTAGCTGCCTTAATGATTCTGTTTCATCTAAAAAATGGTTCATTTCACTTCTAAGAACATCTGCCTTATTCATTTTTAATTATTTTCTGATTTCAAGATAAATAATATAGAAGGTGATGATATTGATTTGGGGGAAAAATCTATAGCTTCTATACATTTTTAAGGATCATATAATAATTTAGGTTGGAAGGTCTCAAGAGGTCTGTAGTCCAACTTCTGTCTGAAAGCAGAGTCAGCTGTCAAATCAGTCTAGGTTGCTCAGGGCTTTATCCAGCTTTCAAAATCTCCAAGTATGGAGACTGTACATACTTATTATGTGTATTAGTTTTTCTCTACTATGGAAGGCATTCCATCTTGTGTTGAAACTGAATGAGGTATTGATGTTAACGTGGTATAAAATTGAATGAGTTCACAGAATCACAGAATAGTTGAGTTTTGAAGGGACAGCTGGAGGTCATCTGATCCAACTGCCTTGCTCACGTACGCCTACCTGGAGCAGGTTGCCCAGGCCCACATCCAGAGTTTTCAGGAGTGAGGTAGTAACTTTTAGCATGTGGTCTCACCTTGACAAAAGTGGGTAGCAGCCTAAATCCCAGCAAGAAAACATTCCCTTGCTGCAAAAATGTGAATTGTCACCTGTCATCAAAAACTAATTTGCATTGACTATAGTATACTTTATCATAGTTTCGTTGGATTTTCATACTGCTTCCCACTGAAATCAATGTCCTGTCACCATCAATGGGAGTGAAGAAGTTGAAACATATTTCAAGTGTTCTTCTCAATTCAAACCTAAGTGAATTTTGCTCTTTTCAGTACTCCCACGTAGAGAGACAGTGAAGGTAAAGGATTTCTAGCAGAATTGTGGTAGTTTCTGTTGAGATTTCCTTGTATGTCAATATGCCTTTGACTTGATCTGTCTGACCATCTTGGTAAAGGTTACTTAGAATAGATAGCTACTTAGGCCAGAAGCACACTAAAGCTTCACAGGAAATAGACTTGGATAGGTTAGTCTTCATGTTCTTTTTCCATCCCAGCTGCACTTACAGAGGAGTAATTAATTACCTCCTTCAACTATATTATGAGCATCAGAAAAGTGAAAATGATTTTTTTCTTTAGGAAAACTATGGCATAGGTTTTGCATTAATTCTTACTACTCTCACTTAACACTGTCAGGACTACAATGTCCTTCCTAGAAGCAGTGCCCTGGTGGTGTGAAGTGGCTGTTCTGATCATTTGTGAGCAGCCCCGAGGAGAAGGGTCTGGGGGCTTTGGTTGATGAGAAGCTTGAACATGAGCTGGCAATGTGTGCTTTCAGCCCTGAAAGCCAACTGCTTCAGCAAAAGAAGCATGGCCTGCAGGCTGAGGGAGGGGATTCTCCCCCTCTGCTCCATTCTTGTGCGACCCCACCTGGAGTACTATGCTCAGCTCCGGGGCCCTGGCACAATAAGGACATGGACCTATTGGAGTGAGTTCAGAGGAGGGCCATGAGGAAGTTCAAAGGGCTGGAGCACCTCTCCAATGAAGACAGTCTGAGGGAGCTTGGGTTGTTCAGCCTGGAGAAGAGAAGGCTCCAAGGAGACCTTATTGCAGCTTTTCAGTACCTAAAGGAGGCCTACAGAAAATCTGTGGAAGTCTCTTTGGGGTGTAGTGATAGAACAAAGAGTAATGACTTTTAAAAAGGGTAGATTTAGATGAGATATTAGGAAGAAATTCTTTACTCTGAGGCTGGTGAGGCACTAGAACAGGTTGCCCAGAGAAGCTGTGGATGCCCCATCCCTGGAAGTGTTCGAGGTCAGGCTGGATGGGACTTTGAGCAACCTCGTCTAGTGGAAGGTGTCCCTGGCTGTGGCAGGTGGGTTGGAATTAGATAGTCTTTCAGGTCCCTTCCAGCCCAGACCATTCTATGATCATGTGGTGTTACATTCATGCCATAGTCACCATTAGACACTGGGAAAGCTACTACAGTAGGCAATGCTCTTGCTCTTCCTCTGCTTACATTCCTATACAGGCATGCTCCTCCCTAATTTAATTAAATGGTGGAGGAACTCTGATCCTTTACATCTAGAGGGACAAGTCTCAGAATTGTAGGAAGAAAATATGACTATAGGAAAATGTATTGTTATTCCTTGTCATTTTTGAATCACAGAGGAAGAGATCTGAATTTAAATGCCTTATTCTGCACACACAACTTTTGTTGGCTCAACCAAATTTATGTATTGTCTAGAGAAGATGGGAAGTTATGCCTCCCTGTCAATTAACAGGATGTTGTGTCACCTTTTACTGTGCATATATATTTTTTATCTTGAGTAATTTGTGTGCTACTTACAGTTGTGGTCTGTCACACCATTGTTGCTTGGCTATTCAATGCTTATTTCTGGTTTTGTTTTTACCTCCACATTTCAGTCATCTAGGTTAAGAAAGGGCAAACCATATTGGATGTAATTGGATACAAATTAATGTGACATGAACTTGAATTGACCACAGGCAAAAAACATTTGTGTTCTGATGCTGTTTTTTTACTCATCACTTTTAAATGATTAAAATGTAATACTCCTTATTTTGGTATATCACGTACAACAGCTTGAACCGCAAATCTGTATACTACAGGCATTATTGAAGGCACAAATGTATATGTGGTAGTTGTTTTTTTAAACAGTAGTTAAAATATAAGTAGTTTAAAAATAGTATTTGCAGGCAACAAGATAAGAGTATGGGGTTTCCATACTGATTGTACTATCTGCCTCTCTGGCAATAAGCATGTGGAGTACTATGCAAACACAGTCTGCTGTGTTTTCTCAAAAGTGACTAAACCTCTCCTGGCAACCACTGATACCTCAAAGCAGCTTCAACAACAGTTTTATTATAAAAGTGTTGTTTATACTAGGCTTTGGTTCAATTTAGAGAGATCTTGTGATTTAGCTTAGAGAGCAATCTTAAAAGAGGCAGTGATATCAGCTTAGCTAATCATTGATATAAGCTTAACTAATTCAAAACTAACTTCATTTTACATTCATTGTCAAATGAGGTATAGGGCATAACTACCAAAGCGATGAATATTGCGAAAATATTATATGTTTATTTCCATAAAAATAACTTTCATGGGGTATGACTGTAATGTCTTGTTTGCTTTATGTGCAGTATACTGCATATGAAGTCTAATATATTCTCTGAGACAAGCCAGGATATATAAACAGCAAGTTCTCTCTGCCAGCTACACTAGTAGCTTCAAGTACTTTGCATTATTTATCTGAAAGTGTCTGTTGCTTAAACATTGACTTTGTGTGCTTTTTAAGTGACAGGAAGCCTACCAGTTTGGATCCATTTAGGGAAAAGCCAAAGCTGTTTCTCATAAATTTTGAGCCACAACAATAGGAAACAGTGTCAGAAATGGTAGTGAATCAAGTTCTGTATAGAATTGGTAATTGAATTTTCAAAACAAATGGTTGCATTGCTGTCTGTGCTTCAATTATCATTTCTCACCACTGCCGTTTATACAGTGAGCATGTAACGATTACACCATCCTTGGTAGTTTAGGTGATCTAAAAGACTCCTAGGAGAAGGATTCACAGCTAATACTCATAATTTAAAAGGCTTATTCTCTATTCTAGATAACATAGTCTTGAACTTCTAGTATAGGTTATTCCTTGTTATTTAGTGAGGGGCTCCAGCAGATCAACTGAGATTCCGATTTCAAATGCCTTAAAGATCCTATGAGTTGACTTTTGGTAGGATTTATACTTTGTGTTAGATTTCCTAAGGAACCATTCCAGAATGCTGAGAACTGTGGAAACAGGAAGAGCCTTCAGGCTGTGCCTCCCTGCCTCCTGCGTTGAGTTCCTGTAATAGTAAGGGGAATTTCTAGTGGTTCCTGATTCTGCAAATCCTTCAGTGTGGATCTCTGCTTAAGCTCTGCATTAGTTGGAGAAGAGTTGACAAAACCACCACTGTAAAGCAGGAAATGTGAAATATTTCCAGCAGAGGTTAAATGTCTGTTCTCTAAAATTTGGCAGTCTGGGTTTTACTTAAATTTTGTGGCAGTTCATACTTTTACAAGCATGGATAATAAGCATATTTTTCCTCATAATGAGTATCATTTTAATAACGGTGTCAACATTTTACTGGTGCTATTTCAGAACAAAAGCCCCAGTCCTCAATCATGGAAACTATGGACCTAAAACTACAACAAAAAATGGTGCATATTGTTTCCTTTAAGGATTTTTTTTTTAATTTGATTCAATAAAACTGAAAATAATGGTATGTTTAGAAAGTTACCTTAGAAAATTTGTCTTAAAAATGCTTGGAAAGCCTTTCTACTTCTTAATAGAAAAGGCTAAATATTTTGTTAGAAAGTGTCAGATTTATTTTTTAAGTCAAAAGAATAGAAATTTATTTTGATGTCAAAGCTGTTTTCAGTGTTGATACAAATTTGTAAATTTTCTTGTCATTCTGAAATGGTTTCTGTCATTCAGAAGTAATATGTTCTGGGAAATAAACTCTTAATCTTAACAAAAGAAATAAATCGTTATGCTCTAGAAATAAGGTGATTTCTTCTGAAGAACAATATTAGAAAGGGATAAAGTTGTAGAATTATACAAGTCTTTAGCTTTTTACATTTATTTCAAGAGAGTCTATGGCATAAATACAGCTCTTTGAAGAGATGTTCTGTAGTATTTTATGTCAAAAGTACTTGTAAATGTGTGATGATTATTATTTTTAAACAAGATACCAATTTCAGAGCATGGCTTTATCACAGACCTGAACCACTTCTTCATAAATAAATATAGTAAAACTAAGAGCTTCTAGCAATGCCAAGTTGATCACTGTGTGGTGGTGGATGGGAAAATATAGGAGAAAACAGTAATATGGTAATGCCACCGCATTTTAGGAGTAAATAATTTTTGAGTGCAGTGTTAACGGAAATATTGGAGTAACTGCTGTCCCAGGAGTAGTAAAGCCTGAGAATGGATGAGGATGCATATCTGAGGAGGATTATAAGTTTAGAGACTATTTGCTGTTTAATGTTGCCCATTTGTTTTAAATGTTATGTCGACCAAAGAAATCCTTATTACAGGCTTTATAATGGAAATCTTGGGTGTTTACAAGTGATGACCTTAGATTTCTTGCAGGGTTTCCATGAAGATACAGTCTAAATAATTATTCAGTAATTATACTAGCTGTATTTCAAATAGTATTTTATCTGGAACTTGAAAATAGGATAATGAAGGTACTTTTTGTTCCAGACTCCTGGTTTAGCATAATTCAAGTCCAGTGAGCTCTTCAAGTTCTTTGTGCAAGTGTAATGTGGTTAACAAATGTAGGTGGAAAAAGATGTCACTAGGCTGGGTCACTGTTGGGAGTAGAGACTTTTATTTGGCTGCATTTTGAGATACAAATCCATTCACTTTTGCATTAATAACCTCTGCTTAATTTCTTATTTTCAGCACATGCACATGATATTTAATACTATTTAAAAACATATGTATATTTTATTACAGAAATGGAAGACTTCATGTTGTTTCAGTATAACTAACATTGAATTAGAATCTTCCCTGGGGTCCTGTCCTATTTCCATTTAGACTGGTGGGTGTCTTCCTGTTTTTCTCAGTTAAAATAGGCTCAGGGACACTGTGTACATTTGAGAGTATTAAAGTATTTTTCATTCTTTTTAAACTGACTTCCATTGCCCCTTAAAATGTCCTTGATATCTTAGTGGTCCTTTGGTATAGATGCTGCTGCTGCTAATAGCTGATAATATGATAAAGAAAAGCAAGTTACAGTTTGCTTATAACATGCCAAATGTAGGTAGATCTTTATTTCTATTTTTAACTTTAGCAAAAATTGCATAGATGTATAAAGGCAGGAGACAAGGGAAGAGGAACAATCAAATGGAAATAAAGCTGTAGGCATACTTTGGTACCTAATTAACTGTCCATGTCCCAGACCAAGCACATTGACAGGTATTTTATGGCCTAAATTCAAAATAATAATAAAATTCTTTCCACTGGTTAGTGTAGGCAGTAGTTTATATAAGACTTTCGATTATATCATAGAATCACAGAATGGCTTGGGTTGGAAGGGACCTTAAAGATGACCTCATTCCAACCCCCTGCCATGGGCAGGGACACCTCCCACCAGACCAGGTTGCCCAAAGCCCCATCCAGCCTGGCCTTGAACACCTCCAGGGATGAGGCATCCACAGCTTCTCTGGGCAGCCTGTGCCAGTGCCTCACCAGGAAGTAAGAATTCATGTTAAGTAAGAACTCACAGGGAAGTAAAGAATTTATTCCTTTGATATCTGCTTGTGGACTTCTAATTTCTTCCTTCCTTCAATCTACTTAGTGATAGCTTAAGCCATAGGGATGCTTTGAGTATTCTGTGGAAATATTATATCCAGCTAACATTAGAAAATTCATGTTTAAAATTCTACATTCCTAAGATTAACCTAAATGAATCTCAAACCAAGCGGTTGTCATGTTAGTTGACTGAATGCGTCAAACAGAAAAACGTGCTCATACAAACAGGATTAGCAGACCTGCAAATACTGAGTAGTAACAGGCCTCAAATGTACTTTGTCCTTTTGTGAGGATGGGAATTAAATAAATAAGAACTTGATGTATTGAATGTTAACTTTTACCTGAGCTTCTCAGTGCTATTGTCTGGACCTAGCAATTCCTTCTTTGTGAAGTGACCAGACGCAAACCTGAAAATGTGGGGGAAAATCAAGTTCCTTTCATCATGCATAGAATCCTAGTAGTTTCTTTCAGCAGTAATCAAAGCTAGAGGTAAAGTCAAAGCACAGCATGTCCAGAATGTTATCTTGAACACAGAGTTTGGACCCCCTGCCCTGTTGCCGTTGGGCAGAGGGAGGGGACCTCCGAGTTGAGGAGGAATGGAGACAGGTCCCTTCTCGACCTCGCAGGAGATGCCCTCCCCTTCCGGCGCTGCCTTCCCAGGTGCCCTTGAACAATAGGTTTGAGGCCCTGGAGCTTGAGAGACCGGTGGGTGAGGATGAGGTAGGAAGCCTACCCAGGAGGATGCCTGAGGTGAGGAAGTTGGCTCCACGCCTCAGGACTGCCTCCACCAAGAAAGAGAGAAGGGTGATTGTTGTGGGCGACTCCCTCCTCAGGGGAACGGAGGGCCCTATTTGTCGGCCTGACCCCACGCATAGGGAAGTCTGCTGCCTCCCTGGGGCCAGGGTCAGAGACGTTACCAGGAAGCTTCCAAACCTGGTTCGCCCCTCTGACTATTACCCGCTTTTGATAGTCCAGGCTGGCAGTGATGATCTTGAAAAGAGAAGCCTGAAGGCTATCAAACAGGACTATAGGGGGCTGGGACGATTGGTGGAGGGAGCGGGAGCGCAGGTGGTGTTTTCGTCTATCCCTACGGGGGAAGGGAGAGGCACGGAGAGGACATGGAAAGCTCACGTGGTTAATAGGTGGCTCAGAGGCTGGTGCCAGCACAGAAATTTTGGTTTTTTTCACCATGGGGAGCTTTACTCGGCACCTGCCTGATGGCCCCAGACGGGTCCCTGTCTCCAAGGGGAAAACGGATCCTAGGCCAGGAGCTGGCGGGGCTCATAGAGAGAGCTTTAAACTAGGCAAGAAGGGGGACAGGGCTCAAAGAAGGCTTGTTGGAGCCGTGCCGGGGGAAACAATGGCTAGGCTGGGGAAGAAGGCGATGGCCCAGCTGAAGTGCATCTACACTAATGCACGCAGCATGGGTAACAAACAGGAGGAGCTGGAAGCCATTGTGCAGCAGGAGGGCTACGACTTGGTTGCCATCACGGAGACGTGGTGGGACCGCTCCCACGACTGGAGTGCTGCAATGCCTGGCTATCGGCTCTTCAGGAGGGACAGGCAGCCCAGAAGGGGTGGTGGCGTGGCTCTCTACATTAGAGAATCTTTTGATGTTGTGGAACTCCAGGCTGGGAATGATGAGGTTGAATCCCTGTGGGTTAGGATCCGCGGGAAGGCCGGCAAGGCTAGCGTCCTGGTGGGGGTCTGTTATAGACCGCCGAACCAGGATGAGGAGACGGATGAGGAGTTTTATAGGCAACTGACAGAAGTTGCAAAATCGTCGGCGCTTGTCCTCGTGGGGGACTTCAACTTCCCGGATATATCCTGGAAACACAACACGGCACAGAGAAAGCAGTCTAGGAGGTTTCTGGAGAGTGTGGGAGATAGCTTCCTGATGCAGCTGGTCAGTGAACCTACCAGGGGTGGTGCCCCGCTAGACCTTCTCTTCACAAACAGAGAAGGACTGGTGGGAGATGTGGTGGTCGGAAACCATCTTGGACAGAGTGACCACGAAATGGTAGAGTTCTCTATTGTTGGCGAGGCCAGGAAGGGGACCAGTAAAACTGCTGTATTGGACTTCTGGAGGGCTGACTTTGAGCTGCTCAGGACGCCGGTTGGCCGAGTCCCTTGGGAGGCGGTTCTGAAGGGCAGAGGAGTCCAGGAAGGCTGGGCGCTCCTCAAGAAGGAAATCTTAACGGCACAGGAGCGGTCCGTCCCCACGTGCCCAAAGACGAGCCGGCGTGGAAGAAGACCGGCCTGGCTCAACAGAGAGTTGCGGCTTGTGCTTAGCAGGAAAAAGAGGGTTTATAATCTTTGGAAAAAAGGGCAGGCCACTGAGGAGGACTACAAGGATGTAGCGAGGCTGTGCAGGGAGAAAATTAGAAAGGCCAAAGCTCATCTGGAGCTCAACCTGGCTACTGCCATTAAAGACAACAAAAAATCCTTTTACAAATATATCAATGCGAAACAGAGGACTAAGGAGAATCTCCATCCTTTACTGGATGCGAGGGGAAACCTGGTTACTAAGGATGAGGAAAAGGCTGAGGTGCTTAATGCCGCCTCTGCCTCAGTCTTTAGCGGCAATACCGGTTGTTCTCTGGATACCCAGTGCCCTGAGCTGGCGGAAGGGGATGGGGAGCAGGATGTGGCCTTCGCTATTCATGAGGAAATGGTTGGCGACCTGCTAAGGAGCTTGGACGTGCGCAAGTCGATGGGGCCTGCTGGGATGCACCCGAGGGTACTGAAAGAACTGGCAGAGGAGCTGGCCGAGCCGCTTTCCATCATTTATCGGCAGTCCTGGCTATCGGGGGAGGTCCCAGTTGACTGGCGGCTAGCCAATGTGACACCCATCTATAAGAAGGGCCGGAGGGCAGACCCGGGGAACTATAGGCCTGTCAGTTTGACCTCAGTGCCAGGAAAGCTCATGGAGCAGATTATCTTGAGGGTCATCACGCGGCACTTGCAGGGCAAGCAGGCGATCAGGCCCAGTCAGCATGGGTCTATGAAAGGCAGGTCCTGCTTGACGAACCTGATCTCCTTCTATGACAAAGTGACGCGCTTGGTGGATGAGGGAAGGGCTGTGGATGTGGTTTACCTTGACCTCAGTAAGGCTTTTGACACCGTTCCCCACAACATTCTCCTCAAGAAACTGGCTGCGCGGGGCTTGGACTGGCGTACGCTTCGCTGGGTTAGAAACTGGCTGGATAGCCGGGCCCAGAGAGTTGTGGTGAATGGAGTCAAATCTGGTTGGAGGCTGGTCACAAGTGGTGTCCCCCAGGGCTCGGTACTGGGGCCGGTCCTCTTTAATATCTTTATCGATGATCTGGATGAGGGCGTCCAGTGCACCCTCAGTAAGTTTGCAGATGACACCAAGCTAAGTGCGTGTGTCGATCTGCTCGAGGGCAGGAAGGCTCTGCAGGAGGATCTGGATAGGCTGGAGCGATGGGCTGAGGTCAACTGTATGAAGTTCAACAAGGCCAAGTGCCGGGTCCTGCACCTGGGGCGCAACAACCCCAAGCAGAGTTACAGGCTGGGAGATGAGTGGTTGGAAAGCTGCCTGGCCGAGAAGGACCTGGGAGTATTGGTTGATAGTCGGCTGAATATGAGCCAGCAGTGTGCTCAGGTGGCCAAGAAGGCCAACAGCATCCTGGCCTGTATAAGAAGCAGTGTGGCCAGCAGGTCTAGGGAAGTGATTGTGCCCCTGTACTCGGCTCTGGTGAGGCCTCACCTCGAGTACTGTGTTCAGTTTTGGGCCCCTCGCTACAGGAAGGACATGGACGTGCTCGAGCGAGTCCAGAGAAGGGCGACCAAGCTGGTGAGGGGTCTGGAGAACAAGTCTTATGAGGAGCGGCTGAGGGAGCTGGGCTTGTTCAGCCTGGAGAAGAGGAGGCTCAGGGGTGACCTTATCGCTCTCTACAGTTACCTTAAAGGAGGCTGTAGTGAGGTGGGGATTGGTCTGTTCTCCCACGTGCCTGGTGACAGGACAAGGGGGAATGGGCGAAAGTTGCGACAGGGGAGTTTTAGGTTGGATGTTAGGAAGTACTTCTTTACCGAAAGGGTTATTAAGCATTGGAATGGGCTGCCCAGGGAGGTGGTGGAGTCACCATCCCTGGAGGTCTTTAAAAGACGTTTAGATGTAGAGCTTAGCGATATGGTTTAGTGGAGTGCTTAGTGTTAGGTCGGAGGTTGGACTCGATGATCTTGAGGTCTCTTCCAACCTAGAAATCTGTGTCTGTGTCTGTGTCTGATCTGAACAACATTTATTTTTCATGCTAAACGGGTTTTATAGTTTAAAAAAACATTTACCATGAGTTCAAGCAAAGTGGAAGTTTACATTTTTGAAAAAAAAAAAATAAAATAAAACAATCAGTGTAGCCTTTGGGTTTATCAGAGCTAAAATAATGTCCTTTCTGTTGCTTCAGATTGTTGAGGCAAATCATGGCTGTAGACCAAAGTGGGTGATTTGGCTGGTAGACACCCCTTTGCTGGGTGCTAGGTTTCACACTGGGAGACGGAAGCTAGTGTTGTGTGAGAGAGGTGCTCGCCTTGTTCCAGGCTGGTCCAAGCAGCAGTTCTGGTGAGAATTCTTTCTCCTTTTGTCTAGGATGGGAGTCTGCCTGCTTTCACCTTTTGGCACTTGTAAGCTGTCTAATGCTGCTGATGGGAGGTGCAAAGCTCTTTCCTTTTCCTGACTTCTCTCAGATTATTACTGCAACTCATTAGCCCATTCCTCTTGCTTCCCCCTTGTTAGCTTTCCAGGACTGCTATCAGTCTTCTGAAATCAATAAGAGTATTGATTGTCCAACAGCCCTCTTAATTTTCTGGTCTCTACAGTGTCCATAGCTTTTCATAGAGATCATGCAGAATATGAATAATCTAGGCATCAAACTTGCCATTAACTATGAGTTTCAGCTCCATAACTTTCATTAATTTTAGGATTTCCTTCCATTGTATGCATATACATTCATATGAAACACTGCTGAATGCTGTTTCTAAGATAAGGGGACATTTTTGATGCTATTAACCACCTTGCTAAGTGTCCTTTAATTGTGAGAGCTAACACACAGGAAGTTTGTTAACAGGGTTCAAATCCGAGTAACATGGCAGAACTTAGTTGGGGAAAAAAATAGTCTACATATAGACAAAAATAAAAAAAATCACTGACTTCCAGTTTTCATACATGATAATATCTAAACAAACAAACAAAAAAACCCTCCTTGATGTTTGGAATGAAGCAGTTTCAAAGGCAACTCAGGCAATCACAGCAACAACTTTCTGGATGTGTTGCCTGACAAATAAAATATCCAAATACTTATTGTTCTTCAAGCTGAATCTTTCATATATCTAGACTTCTTTAGCAATTCATTTACATTATGTCTTTTCTCACTGTTCATATGTGCAATGTCTTCTATAGTGGAGGATAAAGTGCTATCTGTGTGTTTTACAGGCTTATTTCTGACTCTGCCAGCAAATTTTTAGATAGATTGGATAGTGTATTTTTGCCTGATTTGATAAGACACTTGAGGGCATTAAACTAGGGTGTTAAAAACTCTATTTCTTGAAGAGTTCTTTTTTATTATTTTATCTGTGCTTTATTTTCCTGTTTCATGGAGGTGTATTAAACCCATTCCCCATGTTCTTGAAGCACTGAGGTATAGTTTTTTTAGCCTATTGCTAAATACCTGGGAGCTTGGAAGGTAGAAGATGAAATTTGTCCACACATTGGAAATCATAATATTTATCTATTGTATCCTATGAATATTTGGTCAATGAGCTTGGTGGATAAGGAAAACCTCTTCATTGCTTTATAAAGAAAAAAAAATACAAAACTTGGTTTAAGCTTTGCTTATTGTAGATCCATGCAGTAGATCCAGCAGTACATGGAGTTTAATTTATATTTTTACGGTTGCTCTTAGCTTTAATTTTAATAATATAACTAAGTAAACAAAACTTCATCTGAAAAAAAAAAAGACAAATGAGACTATTTTCTGATAATGAAAGTCAGCAAAGCATAGCCTGATTGCTTGTGATAGGGATAAATATATTTGCACTAATGTGCTTAAAAGGCAACTATTAGTTTTTAATGAATGTAGGAGATTTACTTTTTTAGCAGAGCTACTAAAATAATAATCATACATAAAGGAGTACTTCACACAAGCTCAGGAAATTATATTCGGAGATTTAGCTAGGGAATTTTGTTCTGGTTTGAAAGATAACGTTCATTTATATATACAAAAAATTAATTTAGTTCATTAGCATACTTTTATTCTGCAGACACTGAAAAGCTTTAATGCCCCCCAAATTACATAGATGTAACTTAGTTTTATGAGTTATCCAGCACCGAAGATATAAATAGCCTTATTATTCTGTCACAACTAGTGCAGTACTGTTCCAGAACACTGCTATTGCACAATAGGAGGCATTTTAAAGTGTTTTTTCTTTTTTTTTTTTCTCACTAGTGTACCAGATTAGCATGATTCTGAGACAATATACTGATTGAAAGTGGACATATGATTTTAAGGCATCTGGCAAAAGTACAGACTTTCACAGTAAAGCCTTAAAATGTGTCTAATGGGCAGACACTGTTTTTTGAAGTGAGACTTCTGATTCATATTCTAATGCACCACCAGTGGGAGGTTAGTCAAGTTACTTTAATGGATAACAAAAGTGGTCAGCCCACAATGTGTTATCTTCATGCTAGAGACAATTTTCACTTGCTCACATCTATGTATATCTGTGCATATGTATACATGTGTAAAAGTGTAATGGTGTTGGAGATGAAAACCAATAGAGTAAGATTTTTTATTATAAAAAAAAAAAAAAAAAACAGTCATAAAGAAACAGAGGCTTACCTTAATTTGTCGGAATTCACCTAGGTCTCACCAACAGGTATCAACCATAGGAGTCATCTAGCAGATGCTCTGCACTTTACTATTTCACATGAGTTTAAATTAATCTTTCTATTCTCCAAAGAAACTCATCACATGCCATATAGAAATTAATATTTTTATCTGCTGTCTGATATTAACACATCATCAGCAACATTGTTTAATAGTGACTTCACAAGGAAATGCTTGAACTTGGCTGAGTTACACATTAAGAAATCCACTATTAACTTTGTTACAGATCTACATGTTTTCTTGCTTAAAACTTTATATTAATCACTGTGAGTGTATCAGATAGGAAACAACAACTGGAGAAAATGTTGAAAATAACTTTCATTTTCTAGAAAATTGATCCAAGAGAACTTAGTGGCAATTTTATAGTTGAGAAATTTGGACTACGAGTGATACTTTTTGTTTTTATGTAATGACTGAAAAATAAAATAAAATGTGGTACTAAAAAAAATACTCTGAAGAGCTGCTAGCTGTTAATACCAAAATTGTTCTATGAGATAATATTCTTATGCCAGACTGATAAGCACATGTGCAAAAACATACATTTCCAGCTAAATTAGTCAGGTAATACTGAGTGTCTGTTGTGAGGTCTATAATGTTTGCTAGGGGCAAAAAATGTATTCTGTAAAACTTTCCTGCAATCTATATTTTCAGTCTCTGCATGTCAATCAAATTTATTTATTTTTTTTTCAGGAATGGCTTTAGCTTCCCACAGATAGAGCAAATGGCTCAGAAAATCTTTAAATCCAAATCTAACTGTCATCAGGGTAAAAGATGATGCTTCTTGGATTAGGGCTTTAAATATGGTTGGGGCTTTCATGGTGGCTCAAGGTGGGAAGTGAATTTCAAAAAGTGTGTTTGATCCAATCCTTTTTCTAGACCAGTTTGACCATTTCCTTCTAAAGAAACAGCATGTTTAAAACTAATGATGGTTGCATATAAGGAGCAGCAGAGCAGTTGCCAGAAATGGCTGTGGCTTATAATACAGCAACAACTTTATATTATATTCTTTAATTGTTATCACATGGTTAAAAATACATTTCTAAAGCTGCTATAGAATGTCTTTTCATAGTCTGGTTCAGCAACATCATGCGGGAATACAAAGGTGATTCTTAAATTAAAGATGGGTTACAAGTGGCTTAGACGGTTATAACAAAACTGTGTTTATATTCAATTCTTCTATAGTTTTATGAATTAGAAGTAAGAGTAAAAGCTAATGAACTCAAAATGTGCAATCATGTAGGCAAAATTCAAGTGATTATACACGCCGAATTCCAGAATAGGGAAAAATTTCTTTAGATAGCTAAATAGTTTTTCCTCAGTAGCTTGTTCCATCTGAAGAATACACATTAAATCTTATCTGAGGTAGCTTATGTGTATGAAGCATCAAATGAATCTAAAAGCTGGCTGTTGACAAGGAATGGCAACCAATGGTTTGGCAAATCTCTACAGGCAGACTTCTTTGCAATCAATACTGTATTAATCACTTAGTCTCTGCCAATTTAAAATCAATATGCTTTCAGGGAGTGCATCCAGCACCGTGAAATGGGATGTAACATCAGCATTACTGTTGCACTAGGACTGGGAAGTCAAAACAGGAAATTTTACATTTCCTGTTTTGCCTCCTAGAATAAGTGTGACATTTGTCTACCTGAGTGTAACTTATGTATGGTAAGTTGAATGTAGGAATATTTTATGAAACACTTCCCCTAGCAGACACCTTCCATCAGGCAGAAGGATAAAGGCCAGAAAAATATCATCCCCAATAGGAGTGAATGACCAGTGCAGTCCTGACTGTATCCTACCACATAGCTTGCAATAGGAAGTATGTATAACAGAAAGAGGCTGTTCATTTTTCCTGCATGATATTTCACTTGGTTGGCCCCCTGCATTTGGGGTTAAATTTTTTTTCCCCCCACATCAACACAAAACAAAAAAGTCATATAAATGAAATAGTTGAAGGAAGAATGGTTACTGATGTGAAAAGAGGAGAAATAAGAATGCACTTTTGAAGTATGTTTCATGTTAACAGAGCATAATTTGAGAACTGAAGTCCATTGCTTTGCAATGTATCATAAGAGAAATTATTTTATCATAGAAATGGAGGAAAGCCTTTAGGATGACAAATGTTTTCTTGTTCGTGACCTTCTCCTATAAAGTATGGAGAACTGTTTCAAAGTGTAAAAGGCAAGAAGGTGCCAGTAGAGGTAGTAATTATTATAAATCTGTTTTCTGGAGGCTGTCTCAGGTGCTTGCATTTAATAAATTGTCTTCTCTGCCTCTTCCAAAACAATATTAAAGTGTTTTGTGTGTTGTTGTTTGTTTTTTCTTTGCCTGAATCCTGTTGCAAGGCAGGTCTGTGGATTGCTCAGTTGGCTCCCCATGTTCTGCACAAATGCAGAAGAGAGATAAATGTTAATCTCACTCAGAGGTCATGTCTAAACAGACATGCCTTGTAATTAGTGATTTCACTGCTCGTTTTCAAGTACACTGCATTTGGACTCATTACATGGATTATCACTGTAAACTTTTCTATACTTTTCCCGCAAGTGACTTTCTAGTGCTAACAGCAATTTTGTGGTGATTTGATATATGTACTACTATATCAAGCTCAATTTAATCAACTGTTTGTAGAGAATTAAGATAAAAGCCATCTATATGAGCCTTACTAAATTCTTTGAGCAGTTACTTCTGATAACTGTAGTTTTTGTTCCATTCTCTTCTTAATTTATGTACCTTAAATATTTTTTAATACTGTGTTCTTGGAGAGAAGTTCTGACACAGACAGAAAACATACAATGGCTTCTAGGCATTTTCTAGGGAACTTAAAAGGGCAGCAGGTTCATTATTTCTCTCTTCACCATTGGAAGCATTCTAAAAATGAGCAGCTCATTGTACATTTTTATAGAACTTCTAGAACTTCTGAGGAGCTGGCCAAGCCACTTTCCATCATTTATCGGCAGTCCTGGCTATCAGGAGAGGTCCCAGTCGACTGGCAGCTAGCAAACGTGACACCCATCTACAAGAAGGGCCGGAGGGTAGACCCGGGGAACTATAGGCCTGTTAGTTTGACCTCAGTGCCAGGAAAGCTCATGGAGCAGATTATCTCGAGCGTCATCACGCGGCACTTGAAGGGCAACCAGGCGATCAGGCCCAGTCAGCATGGGTTTACGAAAGGCAGGTCCTGCTTGACGAACCTGATCTCCTTCTATGACAAAGTGACACGCTTAGTGGATGAGGGAAAGGCTGTGGATGTGGTCTACCTTGACTTCAGTAAGGCTTTTGACACCGTTTTCCACAACATTCTCCTCAAGAAACTGGCTGCTCGTGGCTTGGACTGGCGTACGCTTCGTTGGGTTAAAAACTGGCTGGATAGCCGGGCCCAAAGAGTTGTGGTGAATGGAGTCAAATCCAGTTGGAGGCCGGTCACTAGTGGAGTCCCCCAGGGCTCAGTACTGGGGCCAGCCCTCTTTAATATCTTTATTGATGATCTGGATGAGGGGATGGAGTGCACCCTCAGTAAGTTTGGAGATGACACCAAGTTAGGTGCGTGTATAGATCTGCTCGAGGGCAGGAAGGCTCTGCAGGAGGATCTGGATAGGCTGGAGCGATGGGCTGAGGTCAACTGTATGAAGTTCAACAAGGCCAAGTGCCAGGTCCTGCACCTGGGGCTCAACAACCCCAAGCAGAGCTACAGGCTGGGAGATGAGTGGTTAGAAAGCTGCCTGACAGAAAGAGACCTGGGGATATTGGTTGATAGCTGGCTGAATATGAGCCAGCAGTGTGCTCTGGTGGCCAAGAAGGCCAACAGCATTCTGGCTTGTATAAGAAGCAGCGTGGCCAGCAGGTCTAGGGAAGTGATTGTGCCCCTGTACTCGGCTCTGGTGAGGCCTCACCTCGAGTACTGTCTTCAGTTTTGGGCCCCTCGCTACAAGAAGGACAATGAGGTGCTCGAGAGAGTCCAGAGAAGGGCGATGAAGCTGGTGAGGGGTCTGGAGAACAAGTCTTATGAGGAGCGGCTGAGGGAGCTGGGCTTGTTCAGCCTGGAGAAGAGGAGGCTCAGGGGCGACCTTATTGCTCTCTATAGGTACCTTAAAGGAGGCTGTAGTGAGGTGGGGGGTTGGTCTATTCTCCCACGTGCCTGGTGACAGGACGAGGGGGAATGGGCTAAAGTTGCGCCAGGGGAGGTTTAGGTTGGATATTAGGAAGAACTTCTTTACTGAAAGGGTTGTTAGGCATTGGAATGGGCTGCCCAGGGAAGTGGCTGAGTCACCATCCCTGGAGGTCTTTAAGAGATGTTTAGATGTAGAGCTTAGTGATATAGTTTAGTGGAGGACTTGTTAGTGTTAGGTCAGAGGTTGGACTAGATGATCTAGGAGGTCTCTTCCAACCTAGATGATTCTGTGATATACTGACAGGCAAAAGACTTCAAAAAAGGATGATCTTTGCATTTTTTGTTTCCCTTTAGGTGGAGAATAGATAGCAAAAATATTTGTCTAACAGAGATAGCTAGAGAGGGTAGACAAAAGAAATCCACTGGCATTTGGGGTAACTTTTGCATTTGAGCAAGTTTAAGTGAAAGATTTGTTCATGCAAGTTTGGCCTCGAGGATGATTTTCATGCAATGGTCCAATATTCACAGGAGGATTGAGATGGTTTATAAGGAATCTTGGGCTTCTACTTTTCAGAAGCATACTCTATCCAATTGTTTAGTCTTTATTGTGGGAGGAAACAAAATCAAGCTAGTTACTTCCAAGGAATGTTTTAGAGTCTACTCTAGGTTGAAATACCTGTTGTCTCTATTGGCTATAAGGGAAGTCTAGAGGGCTAGCTCAGATGCAGATGTTATCAGTGCCCAGCCTTAGGTATTCATGTTCTGATGTACCTTCTGGGTCCGTATTACATGGATTCATGAACCTGCAGGTATAGCCTTTCTTGTGTTCACATGCAAGGTATACTTCAGGTAAATAAAACTATTACACTGCTTTTTAAGAAAGCCACATACACTGTCAACCACTTTGTCTGTTTTAAGGACTGTTGTTTTATTGGTGACATTGGATAATAGAACAAAATCCTCATACAGTAATACTGAAATCTGGCAACTCCTTCCCCCCTCCGGAGGATTTCCTGTTAGATCAAAGAAGTTTGTCAGACACTTAACTTCTCATATTCTCATCAGAGCTAATGCAGTCCATGTGTCAGCCAGAGTCACCACTGTGACAGTGAGTTTGTAGTACCTGAAGTGAGATGATTCAACAGAGGCAGCAGATGTTCTTCTGAGGGTTTTGTGTCTGATCCAAATTTATACAGAATATTTTACTGAAGTTATTCAAACCCTGCTTACAGGAAGTCTGGTCATAGCTGAAAATCTAACTCAGTGCTGTGACTAGTCTACAAATACATTAATTATTCAAGAGAAACACATAACTAACATGTTGCATGTCATGTTATATTTGCCATCAGCCTCCCTCTCTGTACAGTTACAAATAAGAATCAAGCCCAATCCTGCTTAAGAACTTTGCAGATGTTTAGATGGCAGCTATCTAGGTAGAAAAAGAGTTGCCCAGCTGTTTGGATATTTTTTTGTCGCTATTAACAAAATTAAGTGGTCAAGCTTCCAAAGAAAGTGGAGCTAGAATGTTTCATGCCTTTATGTGCACTTACATGTTGTGTAGTCTCAAAATGATATATTCCTGCTTTATGTTGATGTTGTGGTTTAGCCCGGCTGGCAGCCAAACACCACACAGCCATTCGCTCACCCTCCCCCCTCCCTCTCCGGGATGGGGGAGAGAAATGGGAAAGTGAAGTCTGTGAGTTGAGATAAAGACAGTTTATTAAGACAGGGAAAAGAATAACAACAACAACAACAATAATAATAATAATAATAATAGTATTAATAGTAATAATGTGTACGAAATAAGTGATGCACAATGCAATTGCTCACCACCCGTTGACCGATGCCCAGCCTATCCCCGAGCAGCCGGCCCCCCCCTCCACCCCGGCTAGCCACCCCTATATATTGTTCAGCATGACGTCAGATGGTATGGAATACCCCTTTGGCCAGTTTGGGTCAGCTGTCCTGGGTCTGTCCCCTCCCAGCTTCTGCTGCATCCCTAGCCTGCTCGCTAGCAGGACAGAGCGAGAAGCTGAAAAGTCCTTGGCTTGGTGTAAGCACTGCTCTACAACAATTAAAACATCAGCACGTTATCAGCGCTCTTCTCATTCTAATCCAAAACATAGCACCCTGCCAGCTACTAGGAGGAAAATTAACTCTGTCCTACCTGAAACCAGGACAGTTGAGAACAATTTTAGACAGACAGTTGTCCAAGACAGCCTGTAGCATATTTGTTTACTGTATTCTGACAGCAACTGAAATTCTTCCTTTTCAAATAGTTGTTCAGGCTGCTTACTCTGTTGCATATAAGATGCGTAATGTAAGATGACCTAATGTAGAAACCATAGAATCACACAGATTTTTATGTACCTTATAAGTCCAAAACTTAAAAAAAAAAAAAAAAAAAAAAAGCCAAACTTTTTTTTTTGAGATTGTTTTGCATGACTTATCTTTATGACCTGGAAAGCAAAGGCAGAGGTAACAGATCCATTTTTCCTTTAAATTGATTGAGACATGTAGAAAAGTGTTTTTTTTTTTTTTCTTAAATTATCAAGCACTTAATGAAAGAACTAAAATCCCAAGTACATACAGAATATTGAATGTCAATATTTGCAAAAAGGTCTGTTTATAAACATCCAGATATGCATTTGCTCATCTGTATGCTCCACGTCTGAGAAACCTTCCAAAACTCTCTGGCCTGTACTTCAACTGCTGGAAATATAGCAGAATCCAAAATTGTGTAAAAAAGTGCCATTTTTGGCCAAACCCATATCCCTTCTTGGACACCCTTGTGCCAGAGCAGATGTGGTGTGCAGCTGAACACTATTTACAGCATGGGAACATCTAGCTGATCAAAATTTCCACACTGTTGCTGCAATAATCCTTCATTTCTGTTGTTTATCTGAGATCCACCCTTCCAGTGGGTCTGATAGGAAGATCTAGCTTAGGTACTGAAGATTTATTATCTTTAGAAAAATAGCTAAGATATTAGCAGGATGCTATTACTTGCAATAATACACTTTTGAGATAGACCTCAATAGTAGTGGTGTTATTAAAAAAGACTTCTCATGGCAATGTTTTTGCTTAGACTCTATGGGTGTTTATAGAAGGGTTGGCCATGGATACTACATGCTGGAAAAATTGTCTTACTCATTTGCTAATATCAAGCTGTGATGTGAGAGTTTCCACATACTGATCTCGTTTCCTAGAGCTTATGAATTAGAAACAGTGAAAATCTGCATGCTTTTGTTAGACGTATATATTTTTCATTAGGTAGATGATGAAAATGTATGTTTGCTTATGATCCTCCTAATTAAAACTGGTCTTTCATGCATTTCAAGAGCTTCATTCAAGTGCAGGTGGAAGGCAGGCTTGGCTTCATTGACTGTAAAATGCTTCCACATTTACATTTGTCCTGTGAAATAAATATGAAAAAAAAATCTTTTGATTGTGTCTGAATCAGAATGTGGTTATTAGTGCCATGAGTGTGAGAGAGAAGGGAGAATGAGGGGGATGTAGTGGTGGTTCAGTAGGAGATTTGGAAGAACAGAGAAATCATGGGATGAGGGAAAAAGGAAAAAGTGCTCCAGAAAATATATTTAAAGTACATATACACACACTGAGTGTGTCAAATGAAGTAGTAAAAGAATCAATCATAATGCAGAATGACAAAAAAAAACACAACATACAGATAACATACTATACAACTAATTCTGTTTAAAAAATTGTAACTAATGTTGTTGTATTCCAGGAGTGTATGTTAAAGTACTGTGTCTGGGGGAGGGGGAGAAGCATAGGGATGCATTTGCCTCTTCTGTAATTGTTATAAAACAAAGTATTGATGCTCTCGAAAATCTGACATTTTTTTTTTATTTTTTTTTCTTAAATGCTGTGTAAGAATATGCTCCAGTCAAGGGTGGAAGCAAAACAAATACGATGCACTGTATTGAAAACGGATTCTTGAGAAAGATCAATAAATTCTGTATGCAGCAAAATGAAGTTATCAAAATGCAAATATTTTAAACAAAACAGAATTTAACAATTGCCAAGATAAGATATTCTTTCAAAGCATATTGAAGACATTTTCTGGTTTACATAATGTAATTAAATTCAAGCCTGAAGAATTCAAATTTGTCCCAAAGACATTATTGGCAATGTGATTTAATGTGGTGATAAGGATGAAAATGTAGCATGTTTGGAAGCCACAAGAGTATTATAAAATTATGTTTTGAGAGCTGACAACAATTGTTTGCAAGCGTTCTTTTGAAAACTACTCAATAATGGCATAATGAACAGAAGACCTATTCTATTATTCTCCCTCTCCCATTCCTCCATATCTCCCCTTGCACCCTCCCCCGTCCCCAAAATTTGAGTCAAGGTCACCCAAATGTAACTTCTATTGTCTCACTGGAGCTCATTGCCAGTAGACAATTACTGTTTTGTGTCTTATGGGAAAAAATAAAATAAAAAGTGAACACAGGTTAAGGAAATTGTGAATCAGTGATTTCTTAGAACATTGTAAACCATTTTGTTTATATTCTTTCAGGAATACGGGAGATGTGTACATGTTTTATATAAACTGCTTTATCGTGGTTGTTTTCGTTGTTCATAGGATGGGAAACAGTGTGATCTGAAGGCTACACTGGAGTCAAGAGCTCATGAGACTCAGCCTGTTTTCTGATTTAAAATACATTTATAAAGATTTAAACTCATCTTCAATCCCCCAAACTGGGGGATACTATCTCATATCTTGTAAGATCAGCTAGTTGAATATACTAAATATATACTATGTAAATATATACAATATACTAAAACTATATCATAAATTTTAATGTCGTTTGATCATTCTAGATTATGAGTGCATCAATTTCTGCAAATTAGAACTTCATCAGTCAGGGTACAGAAAGCTTAATTCTTTGAAGCACTTCTTGATGCTGGTGGGGGGACATCTGAAAAGGTGTCAATGTTTTGCTGTGCGTGAGGGAGGGTAATTTAGCTTGCTCAATTGACAGGATCTTTGACTAGGGTTAAAAAGGTAGAGAACTATTTGGATAGTGATTCTTTCTGTGGGAGAAGCTTTCAAGTCAAACTTATCCTCTTTAAAGGATTTATTTGTTCTTTAACAACTTCATGGCATGACCCCTGATTGACAATGAAGTGGTATTTATAGTGTGTAGCCAGTCATCAGAAATGACTAATTATGCCTCCCTCAGAGTGTACATGCTTTGATGACTCATGTAATATGCTCTCATTATCTCACAATTTGGTATCTCTGATACGTTTAAAAATATGTATGTGTAGTAGGGGTACTTAACATTAGTTTTTTCTCAAAATTCCATAAATTAAACATTTTGTAATTTTTAAATAAAAAACTGTTGAACCTCCTCTGGTGTCCCCTTTCAAAATAATAGATGTTCCATGTTCAGTAAGTCTCTTTTGTGCTTGCCATTTTAGAAAATCTTCTAGCAGCTTGAATGCGTGTAAGCCAAGGAAAAAAGATCCAAAGGCTAATCCATTAGTAGCCTCTCAGATCTGACCTTCCCTTAGAAAATATTCTATGGAAAGACAAAAACTGCTCTTTACAAAAGGGCAAAAGACTGCAGCAGAAAAAAAATTATGAAATAAGTAACACATGTAATACCAGGACTAAAACGCTGGTTCATCTGCTTCTGAACTGGAAAATCAGATTAAGTAGTCACATAATATATAAGCAACGGTGCTTCTTTAAGTTTGCTGTTTGTGTATTGCTAGGAAGCATTTTATATAATTCTCTTACTGAAAAAACAAACAGCAAACAAAAACTTATTGTAAAACTTATTGTAAAATACTACCTGGAACCCTGTAAACTGGATTTCTGTGACTCTTGCTTTAAACTTATATCTTTTGAGTTTTCTGTTTTTTAAATTACAAGCTAACTCCAATTAAAAGTTAAATAAATAAATAAATAAAGTTACATTGTGTTTTGCCTCCCTTCACTGTCCCCAGCCTGGCACCCAAGAATAACACATGCATCCCATTTTATTATTTATTATTATTTTTAAAATGTCTACCAACAGGAACTTTCTAACAATTTTATGGTTAAATTTTTCAGTCAGAAACTTTAACAGTGTGCTTGCATTTTCATCCCAGGAAAAAAATAATTATATATATAGCCTAGTAAGTAGGTTACTTTTGGGTGTTACCAGGATAGTTTTAATTGCTTGTTTGTCTTGATTCCCATCAAGGCATTTCCCTTCAGTCTTCCTTGTCCCTGATGACCTCTGCCACCAGAGAGCTATCCAGAATTTTGTTATTTTTTCATTTGTCCTAGATAGGTTTATTTATTTCTTTGTCCTTATAGATAGATATTCATTACATCAGGTAGAGGTTGATAATATCACAAGATTATTAAAGCACTCATCAGGTGTCTAGGAGATGGTAGTCCAAATTCCTGTACTGAAAGGATGAGGACAGATGATGGGAGTTGGAGGATGTACTGTGGACCTGTAGAGATTAATTCTTGTGTAAGGGGGACAAGCCTTGGGTAGCCTGCAAGATGGATGGCTAACCTCCAGCTGGGACTGATCTGCTCACATTTCAGATGGCTCTAATGAACTTCTACCTAGTGGTTGCAGTGGAAGACCATCTTCAAGAACCTTGACTGAAACCATTCATTCTTATTCATCCCCTCTGCATTGGTTGGGTTATTCAGCAAATACAGTGAAGATAGAGGTTTCTAAATTTGACTAGAATAGTTACAAGACCCAGATGACAGAGATGTAACCAGCCATGACACATTTTTATGCCCAACAGCAATGAGCAGGAACCCGATAGGATGTTACTAAGGACAATTCCAAGCAATAATCATACTGTAACCTGATAAAATTTTGACCGTTATAATTTAACTCCCTCCTCTTCCTAATCAATTATTTCTTGTACGCTGAATAGAAAGTAAAGCATAATATAGAAGATTGCAAATTTTGCAATTTCTAATTGTAAAATTTATGATTAGCCTCATATCCAATGACCAAAAAAAAAAAAATCCACATTAAGCAGCAGTGAGAAAGAAAGAAGGAGAAATGGAAATCCTAGTGTGGCTATTTACCTGTGCAGCAAGTTGATTATACCTCTGATAAAGCATCTAGAATGGTCGTGTGGCACTGCATATGTATGCATGTGCACATGGCTTAATATAAGCATGTGTTTATATGCACATGTGTACATGCTTTAATCATTTCATTTCTCATGCACAGTACTGCCTGAATATCTTTAAATCTTTGGTTTATATATTTGTAAATGAGGTTGAAACATAGATCTGAGTAATTACATGATGTAATGCTCTGGTGGACAGTGATCAAGGAAGGAAGTAGTAGATAAGTAATGAAAAAGTGTTCCAGTACAAAAAGTGTCAACAGTTTATAGACAACAATAAATAATCTTTAGGAGGACAAACCAGGCACTGCAGAATTCTGTGTTAAATGCTTTTATTGAGGCTTCTATTTCTTACACTATTTTCCATGAAAGCTTTTCTGTCAGTGCTGTGGTTTTCTATTGCATGAAGCTAAGCTGCCAAATCACTGTAAACCCACAGATGAGCTAGAATTCACTTTTACATTGCAGTCAACTTTGTGAGCAGTCAGAATATGTTCAATAAATGCTCATGAAAAGACAAATTTATTTATTTATTTACAAAAAGAGAAAGCAGAGGTTCTGCAGATGAAGTGGGTGTAGCAATCCAGCATACCATCATGCTTCTTAGCGAACAACTCATCTTCTGTTCTGCTATCTGCAGGCTGTTCTTCAATGCCGGGAAGAGATACAAAGAGATACAAACCCCAACAGAAAGAATTGAGTCAGACAATGGGACTCATTTCCGAAACAACCTTATAGACACTTGGGCCAAAGAACATGGTATTGAGTGGGTGTATCACATCCCTTATCATGCACCAGCCTCCGGGAAAGTTGAACGATACAATGGACTGTTAAAGACTACACTGAAAGCAATGGGTGCTGGGACATTCAAAAATTGGGAAACACATCTGGCAAAGGCCACCTGGTTAGTCAATACTAGAGGATCTGCCAACCGAGCTGGACCTGCCCAATCAAACCTGTTACGCACTGTAGAAGGGGATAAAGTTCCTGTAGTGCACGTAAGAAACATGCTGGGTAAGACAGTCTGGGCTACTCCCGCCTCAGGAAAAGGCAAGCCCATTCGTGGGATTGCTTTTGCTCGGGGACCTGGATGCACTTGGTGGGTAATGCAAGAGAATGGGGAGGTCCGGTGTGTACCTCAAGGGGACCTAATACTGGGTGAGAATAGCCCATGAGTTGAATTATAATATGTTAATTATCATATAACACTGTATGTCATCACTACCATGGTTGCTATATATCATAGATGAAAATGGTGATTAATTAGAAGGTATTGGAAAGAGTGTAACCTGAGCATGACATAAATGGTATGGAATAAGGGGTGGATATCTGTCCTGGTTTCAGTTAGGACAGAGTTAATTTTCCTCCTAGTAGCTGGCAGGGTGCTATGTTTTGGATTAGAATGAGAAGAGCGCTGATAACGTGCTGATGTTTTAATTGTTGTAGAGCAGTGCTTACACCAAGCCAAGGACTTTTCAGCCTCTCTCTGTCCTGCTAGCGAGCAGGCTAGGGATGCAGCAGAAGCTGGGAGGGGACAGACCCAGGACAGCTGACCCAAACTGGCCAAAGGGGTATTCCATACCATCTGATGTCATGCTGAACAATATATAGGGGTGGCTAGCCGGGGTGGAGGCGTGGCCGGCTGCTCGGGGATAGGCTGGGCATTGGTCAACGGGTGGTGAGCAATTGCATTGTGCATCACTTATTTCGTACACATTATTACTATTAATACTATTATTATTATTATTATTGTTGTTATTCTTTTCCCTGTCTTAATAAACTGTCTTTATCTCAACTCACAGGCTTCACTTTCCCGTTTCTCTCCCCCATCCCGGAAAGGGAGGGGGGAGGGTGAGCGAACGGCTGTGTGGTGTTTGACTGCCAGCCGGGCTAAACCACAACACACAGCCTTCTCTAACACGCACAAGCTGAGGTGGTGTTGGTGCAATGCTATCCTTTATTCAGGATGAATTCATAGTCAGTATGCTTAGATTTGTTGTTTCATATCTACAAAGTCTAGAGAGATATGACTGGGGCTTTCAAACCTGTGGGAAATTCTTTTGGTTGTTAATATATATTCAGTTGTTAATCAGTATAGGAACATGAAGTAAAGCTATAATATACACCTTTATCTGTGGCACACCATTGATCTATATAAAACAGAAGAAAATATTCTGTAAGGACAATCTCGTGATTTCTGTCTCCCCATCCATCTCTAGGCACCTAGAGTAAGTAGGCTTATTTTCAGAGACACTGAGTGGCAAAATGACTAAAAATCAAGTTACTGAATTATCTAAAAATAGAAGCACTACTATAATCATGTTTCAGAATTATTGACTTCCTAATTATTTTGGCATGAATAAGGTTGAAAAGTATTTGGATTGAAATGGTCTCTGAAAAGTGTGCATTGAAGAGAGAGAGAGATTGGCTTTGGTATACGATCTTTTCATTCAGCTGTGGGAAATGGACAGAATTAGTTATAGGCTTCTATGATAGCAGGATGTTTTCAAACCTGGTAATTAAATTCAGAAGTATAGCAGATCAAAAGGAAACCATACAGAAAAAGATGTAACAAAGTCAAGAACAGATACAGACAGGAGTTTTTTTTGCTGTAAATGCTGTTCTGAATTGGAATGGCAGGAGTCTCTGTCAATAAGATCAAAAGGTAGGAACAGAGATGAAAACTATCCTTTTACTGTTAATTATTATAAACCAGGTAGGAATGTATTTGAACACCATTGGCAGAGTGCTAGAAAGCAGTAACTTTTTTTCTCCTTTCTTTTTTTTTGTGAGAATAGTAGTGGACCATTACAAATTCAAAAGAAATTGATTGTTTCTGGGTGATTTTAAAATCATCATCTTTTTTTTTTTTTTTTTTTTTCCTCTTCACTGTTAATGCTAAATGGCTATATAATCTAATAGCTATTTTGTGAAATGCTCCCATTCTCTCTACCTTTTTGAAGGTAAGCATGAATAGCATAAATTAACCCACAGGAATTTCAGTGGAACACACTTGTAGGATGTCAGTCAGGTCATTTATTTTTGATCTTTGGTTTTACATTGGGCAAAATATTGAAGTAAAGTATGATCATTTGGGCAAAATTTTGAGATACAGTATGATCATTTAAGATCCCAGAAAATTTTATTGGGTGTTGGGGAAACTACTGTTACAGTTAATTCTGAACTGTTACATGAAAATTCAATTGTTCTTGTATAATTTTCATGCTGGTTTCACTTGCAGGTGTTCTTCATGTTCTGTTCTAAATTGGTGTTTAGTGTTATTGAGCACAGTTAGTAGTTGCTGCAATGGTCTCATATAGAGCCAAATTTCAATGGGTGTGAGTGATCTGCAGGGCTCCCAGTTCTTTTAAGAGGTTTGGAAGCTTTGGCTAGGTTTCAGCTCACGTATCAAAGCATGTGAAGTTAGGTGATTGTGTATAGGAGTCTAGAAGTGAATTAGGTGTCTAAGCTCCCGTTTTGATCAGTGAAACTCTAGTCAATATAGTTAATGGAGCTTACAGTGCTATTTAGCCATCCAAATGTAGGTGTGTACTTCTGAATGAGGTAAATAAATCTTCGGCCTTGGTTTACTACATCAATTTGATCTCCACTGACTGTGACATCCAGCTCACAGGTGGGCACCAGCATATAGACACAATAACCTTAGTATCAGTCTCTGAGGCAAATGCTACCTATGCAGAGGTCTACTACAGAAAAAAAATATCACTGATAATTTTACTGCATAACAAGTTGTTTCTTACGAGGAGCGGCTGAGGGAGCTGGGATTGTTCAGCCTGGAGAAGAGGAGGCTCAGGGGTGACCTTATTGCACTCTATAGACACCTTAAAGGAGGCTGTAGCGAGGTGGGGGGTTGGTCTATTCTCCCATGTGCCTGGTGACAGGATGAGGGGGAATGGGCTAAAGTTGCTCCAGGGGAGGTTTAGGTTGGATATTAGGAAGAACTTCTTTACTGAAAAGGTTGTTAGGCATTGGAATGGGCTGCCCAGGGAAGTGGTTGAGTCGCCATCCCTGGAGGTCTTTAAAAGACATTTAGATGTAGAGCTTAGTGATATAGTTTAGTGGAGGACTTGTTAGTGTTAGGTCAGAGGTTGGACTAGATGATCTAGGAGGTCTCTTCCAACCTAGATGATTCTGTGATTCTTACACTTTAGCATGAAACTTGCATGCATAGATTAACAAAACGCTTGCACATGGATATGTGAATCAAATTGTGGACTGATGTGAGTAAAAACAGTACAAATTTGCCAAACTTATCTCACAAAAAGTTGAATGTTGTGTCTCGAGTTGAATACTATATCTTTCATCTTTTTACACCCTCAAATTATTGCCTTTTCTGTTGCCAACTTTTCCTCCTCCGTTTTTGCGTGTTAATTTCTGATATATCGCAGATTTCTCACCTTTAGTTAGCATTTCCTTTGATAACAACATGTTGGCCAAAATAATTTTTCCTTGGAAATTAAAGATGAAATTGAAACATGTCATATATGTTTTTCTATGAGTTTAGTGACTATTAGACTATTTAATAGCTACTGAAGATGAAATTTATCTTGCCTAACTGTAGTTGGCTAAAAGTTTTACACTTCCTCTCTTCCTCTCACATAGCAATTTGCCATGGGATGAGTTGCTCTGTGAGGCACCTGCGGCACTCCACTGCCAAAAACACTGGCTAGTTTAGGTTGAGATGTTTCCTTTTTAGGAAGTAAAAGCTGAATTTACCTTAAACTCCTTCCTGTTCCCTGACCTTTCCCTGTGCTGTGCTGTTCCCTGTGCTAGCGCCTTGCAGATGCTTCAGGTGCTGTTGCAAAGCATCTCAGTTCTCCAGTGTAGGACAGAAATTGCTGCATTTTGCAGCTGCCTCAGTGTTTGTGTCCCTTCCTCTACATAGGTCTACAGCCTTGCTCCTGTCACTTGAGCCATTGTAAAGAAAGAGCTGCTCCACTCCCATTCATATTGGAACTTCATTTGCCTTCAGATTTCCTATTGCAACTTTATATTGAAATCACAGTACAGTGCCTTCAATATCACTGGCAAACCTAAAATCATACTGCATTGTTACTATTTTTTTTTTCTTTTCCATTTTTGACTAGCTCTATACAGCATCAAGAAATGAAGAAGTATTGTTTCATGTCTATGTTTTGAAGTGTTTTCCATCTCAGGACTTTAGGCTGTGGAAATTGATAAGATTATATTCTATAGGAGCAAACAAAATACAGATTAAAATCTTACAGCTTTCTTAAAGCAAAACTAGGAGCAGAACTATTTGGGAAGAATTTAATAGACAGTGGCTTGGGAGAAAAAGTGGTACTTCTTTAAATAACTAAAGGCTATTAGATGACTAAAAAAAAATCATTTCATGTTCAGAAAATTGAAAACTGGCTAGAAGCCTTTTCTGGTTCAGCTACAAAATAAGGGCAGCAGCTAGAAATAAAAAAAAAAAACAATTTGGAACAAAATGATAAAAGAGAAAATGGATACTAATCGATATAAATTAGAAGTAAGAAGTATGGAAAATTTATAGGGGAAGCCAAAAACAGGAAGTAAAAATTATGTGGTTGGCAAGGCTAACAAAGTTTTCAGAGTGTATTAAGAACAAAAATCCTAATAGTATAAGCCACTAGATGGAGATAGTAAGATTGTTAAGAGTGATTTGAAAGAATCATAAAAGTTAAATAAATATTTTAATTCTGTATTTTGAAAAATTCTTGGTACTGTCCTCATGTTAAGAGTATGCCGAGGTACTTTCCAAAATGCCTGGAAAAAAGGAGTATGTCAAGCAGCAGCTCAGCAGCTGCTTGGACTAAAGACTATTTAAAATCAGTAAGTCTGGGTAAATTTTGTATAGGACTCCTAAACTATTTGGCTGAGGAGATCCCAGTTTCACTGATTTCCTTATAAAAAGAAAAAATAATAAAAAATAAAAACAGACAGACATGAAAACGCAGGGGACTAGAGAAGTGATAATGATGTTCTGGTATTCAGAAATGTAACTGATATCTATGCAATACTCAAATTGCTATGGTTCTTGAGCAAAGGAAATAAACTGTAAATAAACGCAATAAATGTTAGTTTTTTAATTTAACTGAATATGAACAAACAAAACAGGCAGTATAAACAGACTATTTAACTATGTAATGTCTGGTTTTGTTACATTAAATTTGTCATTTGATTGATAAAGATAATTTTAGAACCAATAGACACGCATATTTTTGGCTACTGTTTTCTTTTAAACAAATGTACATATACACATCCAATAAAGAAGTGGTTAATTGACAAATCAGCTACATACCAAATTTAACTAATTCAAGATGGCACCAGCTGTTATGCAAAGTGCAGGTCAGAGCTTTTGAAAGTATTGTGTCCTGTAAATCAGGGGCCTAAAAAGAATCTAGAGTGCAAAAGCTGTATATAATTTCTCAGTGTGACATCTGGATTTATAAATTTAAATTTATGTATTATAAATGTGTAAGTGGTGAGAATAGAATGCCTAGTTCTAGTGATGAATCTTAAAAAGTATGTATCAAAACAGTGGAGAGTGTTGGAAAAGGACAAAAAGTGAATGAATTAGACAGAATTAGGCAGAATTGCACACCTGACCAAGGGTAGTGATGGATTGTTTTTGATATACTCAAAAACACATTAGACAAACTTTACTGAATGCAGTACAGAAAAAAAAAAAAGAAAAAAAAAAGAGGGGGGAAAGAGAGACAATACATTTTGGAGCTGATATTGCTACCAGTTCTGTTTTTCAAAGACTGAAATAAATGTAGGTGGTTGGTTTGGGGTTGTTTTTGTCTTTGTTTGTTTGTTTTTGTTACTGAAAAAACATCTTTGACATGGATTCAGGCAGGCTTCTTGGACTTGTTTGTTTTTAAGAAAAGCTTTCTCTTTAAAATTATTATCAATATACTAGTCAAAGAAGCTTCTGTACCAATTGTATATTTATTCACATTCATCATCTTAAATCTTGTCACATGCTTAGGAGCAAAAGATGACAGGAATGGGCATTTAATAAAGCAACAAGCAGAGATAGCACCTAGAATATCCATTTGTTTTTATATTGGTAGCTTTTTGCTTGTTTATTACACACATATATATGTATAAATGTAATAACGATTCATATTAGTGGAAATTCAGAAAAATATGACTTTTCAATTGCCACATCATCTGTGTTCGAACTACAAATGCTATAAGTAGTAGCTTTAAGCTTACAAAAAATGCCTATTTACATTTTCTTAGCTTTGTATGTAGAAAATCCCTGTTGCTTAAAAAGAACTGTGCTGAAAGTATCAGCTATTGAACTGAAAAGTCTGCATGACAAAAATTTTTAAAGGCTCTCAGGCTCTCAGAATCAAAAGTGAATCTTTGTTTACCTCTTGAAAATGCTTTTGTAAGAGGTTCTGGTTAGCCATTTCCAATAGAGAATGGAGCAGTTGATCAGATAGCAGCTAAACTAATGAAAAGCATCATGGAAGTGACAGGAAGATTAATTAAGTTCCTCCAGTTGTATTCACGTGTGGCGGTACAGAGTTCCTTTGGGTACTGCTGCAGTTAAATGGTATTCATGGTGACAAATATTGCAGATTTCTAGAAGTGACACTTTTGAGTCAAGGGTAAAAATCACGTTTGGTAGTTTTATCCTCTAGAGAAAGAGCAAAACTAGTGATGAGCCTCCATGGCTAGTTTAAAATATATAATTATAACTTGCTCCTTCCCTTCTTATACTTTAGTGTAACCTCAAGAGATTAGTAATGAATCGCAAAATCTATGTTATTGTGTAGTATGTCTTAAACTACTCCAGATGGCTTCAAAATAAAAACAAACCAAATTTCTAGTGGAGGTACTTAGTATATTTGACTTCAGGCACAAAAATATGCACACTTGGAAATACTTCCAATTACTTTTGGAGCCTTACAAATCTGTAGCTTGTTTGTTGCTTTTTATTTCTGAACTGTGGTCACTGTAGCACTAATAGCAATGAAATATCTGCCATACATAAATTTCTACATTGTTCAAAAGTTGCAGCCCTACTTTATCTTCACAAATCCTTTACGTACGGGGTGCTTTTGGTAAATGAGTGGGTCAAGTGTGATTTGGATTGCTTCTTCCACTTCATTTTCTAAGCAAATATTTGCACAAAACATTTTTATTTTAACAGCAGTCTGTGTACAGTCGATAAAATTTATTTCAGGAAAATCTGGAAAGATTTTCCGGTGTATAGGATCTTTTAACCTACTGTAGAATATGCATAAACTTAAAATGTTGTGTCACTAGTGTATTTCATTGCCTACTATTACATTTCTGCTAGCAAAGAGTCCCTGGATATGCTTCTGCATTTGCAAGAAAAGGTTTGTGGTCAGCATCGCTAATTGAAATTCATCAAAGCCAACTGGGTAAGAGTCTGGGTATAAATCTAATATTAGTTGCCCCCTGGGAGAGTTCGAGACTGGAAGAGAATTTTCCAGGAATCCTAGGGAATTAATTGGGTGCATTAATATTAAATATTAATTGGTCTTTGTGAGTGGTTTTAGTACTTGCTATGGAGGATTGTGTAAATCAGTAGATAGATAAAAATCAGTAGAAAGCATAGAAAGTGTAGAGAGTTCTCAAAGAGTGGCATTTTGACTCTAGACCAAGTCATGTGTGGTGGTAACCTGTAGATTTACCATCTTTGAAGAAATGCAGGATGCACACTGCACTTGTATGTACAGTGGCATGTGCTCTCCACTTGCTTTTTGTTTATTCGGAGGTAATGTCTTGTGGGGTACTATGCATTTCTGAAATTTTGCCCTCTGTGGCAAGCCCTTTACCAAAGTGGGGTTGCCACAGTTAAAAAAAAAAAAAAAAAAAAAAAAAAAAAAGGCAGCAGGTTGCTGGAGAAGAGGGTAGGATTTCAGGGAGTAGAAGCAGCCTATTAGAAATAAGGGTATGGGGTAGCTATTTTAGCAGAAGGTACTTTTTTTTTTTTTTCTTCATGTTAGGTCTATCTTATTGCTGAATCACAGGCTTTTGGGGGGTTTGTTTTTGGAAGTGAATCATGCATGAAAATACGATAACTTTACACTTGACCTGCATCTGTAGCAAAGCTAAATGCTGGTTAGCCTGTGCTGGCTTGTTGATGACTGAGAGTTTACACCGTGTGCTGACATCATGAGCTGATTTGCTCATTCATTCTGCATGATGCTGCATGCCCAGCCTGTGTCTACTTGCATCTCCAGACTCACACAAGTGTTTGTTGTTCCTCACTGTGCAGCAGGGTCCTCAGTGCTTGAGTTAAAACACCAGCCGTTCTGGATTGTAATTTCTGAATTAATCCTTACTTTTGCTGACAATGATAATATCCCACTCTGGGAATAAAATTTATTTATTTGCCCCGTGCTTGGAGCTCTACTTCTTTTTGCAATTTATTAGTGTTGTATGTATGTAAATGAAAGCAGAATTGGTGTGGAGTACGTGAACTGGGGCAGTTAAGGCTTTCTAGGAGAGACCACCAGTGACTTTTCTTGCTCCACTGCATTTGTTCTATAGCTGAAGTGCAAATAAATTAAACTTTTTTAGTTTTTATTTGACTACTTAGGTTATATGCTTATTGTAATAGCACACAATACGGGAAAGTGGGAGATGGTCCTTTTTCTGGTTTAAAAGGACAAAAAAAGAAGTGTAGGTAATATTCAGAACCAAGTACTGAAGAACACGTTGGTCTATGTGGTCCTTTGCCGTGTACACTGAGGAGCTGGCCTACTATCAGGCTTCACTGGATTGGTACAGATATTGTAACAGAGCAATCAGCTCATGAATGGGCATTTAAAGCCAGTATGGTTGCTGCCTAGCTAATAACAGTATGTCTACCCAGTCATGAGTTGTCTGCACCCAGCCTTTCAGCTGGCCAGCTGGCAGCTCAAACCAGCAACACGTACCAGCTTGGAGGAACACCAGGGCTAGAGGTAGCCTGCATCTCAGCAAGTCTGTCTCCTGACCAAATGAGCCTGAGCCTTTCTGCAACACAGCAAACACAGCCTGGTGGGCAAACACTATGCCTGCTTGCCTGGGTGCAGAATGTCTTGAAGAACATCATGCAATGCTCTGCAAAAGTGCTTCAGTGCTAGCAGAGGAACTGAAGGATTTCACAGCGAATTGATTCTCTGAGCTTTTACACTCCAGAGAGAGACTAGAGGAAATGCTTGTACTGCAGAAGGCTCCTAATCATAGCTTATACCTACTGCTTAGAAGGCACCAGAATGGCTCAGCTCAGGTATTTTAAACCGGACCTGGAGGGTGGTATTTTCTCCCATAGTGATGTGTCCTTCCTTGTACAGTAGAAGTGAATGAACATTATAATGATGAAATGGCAGAAAAGAAGGTACCCTGAATACCCTCTGTTACCTGCTGCTCCAACCTCTCAAGTTAAAATAGAGGCCGTGGTTTCTAGATGGTATTTCTTCACTGTGATTTAGGATTTAGTCAATTTACATAGCCACTGGTCAGTCTGAACCATGCAAAAACTCTTGGTCTTCCTGCCACATGCACTCCAACTTCAAAGTGCACTCCTGCACTGTGTGCTTTTTAGTTGTGAAGCAAAATTGATTTTGAGTTTATCTGTGGAGTGTTGTGCTCTCATTTCAAGTATGCCTCTTTTTATGGGCAGTTGGAATAAGAAAGAGCTCCAAGAAAGGCTGGATATCGGGAAATGGAGAACTGTGGAAGTACCAGTGAGGGACATGACTTAAATTCATGCCCCAGTTCACCTCATTGTTGCTTAATCTTGGTGACTTTTGTACAGGTAGCATGAAACCTAGTGAGAGCAATGAAGTGAGGGCCTCTTGCTGAGGGAAGTGTAGCGGCGATGTACACCAGGGCTGTTGACTATTCTGCTGTAATTGGAGCATTCCTTGGATGCTGTGCTCTTGGGATAATTTTGCCCTAAGTGATTGGACCTCATGAAATTGTAGTTACTGTGTGGAGCTTTTACAAATAAGAAGTGGAGCTTTAAATGAATTATACCTGTCATCCTCTTTCCTGTAGAATGAAAGCATTCATCCCATTAGATCTTATTATAATGAAATAAACACTTCAGCATACTGTCCATTATTTTTTACCTTTATTTAGTTTAAGTGTATTATCAGTGATACATGACAGACTGACAACAGGAAACCAATGTCCTTTATCGATTCGCAGAAGATATATAATACGTGCATAAACACAGAACACATAGGCTTTGCCACGCTGCCACACCACTGAACATCAGATCCGTCCGAAGGCACTACGTGTAAATGCTGGAGAGCATTTCGGTACCCAGGTCTGGTCTTTCTTTCTCTGTAGCTGCTGGCAAATATATTAGTTTTTAAAGCAGCAGGGACTGTGTGGGGACCTACTTACAATGAACTTAGGACCACTCTGTTTGTTACAGAATAAAATAGCTACCAGCTGCTAATGACTTATCAACCTGGGCTGGAGAGGAACCAGAGACCCAGAGGGTGAAAGGTTGTAAACTCCATTACAAATCTTTGCTGTCATATATCTCCCATCCTCCCACTTTGTTATTCATGGGAAGAAATCATAGTTTTAAAAATCAGTTCAGCTCCATTGAAATCAAACAATGTATTTATGAGTTGCTTTTAAAAATAGAAACAGCCTGGGTTTCATCCAGCACTCGGGTTAAAATCATTTATAGAAATGGAACTATTGATTTCAAAAAATAAAATAAAATAAGCAGTCTTAGGGTACATGATTTTGCCAGCTGCCAAGCACCTTTATCTTGCACTGAAGTTGGAAAATCAGGGCACTCGGGGCTTCTGCTGGAGCCTGCCCTTAAGAGAAAAATAAGTTGACAATATACACTTTGTCTTTTCCATCTATTATGTAATTGAGCACGTTATGTCACTGAACACAATTGCTGCCAAAAAAAAAAAAAAAAAGCAGCGTATACAATTTTAGATGGGCTTTTTCTTTTTTTTTTTTTTTTTTTTTTTTTTTCCTTTTTCGAGCCAGGGTTAGGTTAAGCAGGATATTAGAGCACCTCATTGCGAGCCCGTTAAAGAAAAGATCTGTTTGTAGTACTCTTAGTCCTGATGTCACAGGCACAGCAAGGACATCAGAAGGAGGAGTCAGATTACAGTAAGAATGGGCAGTGCAGCATGCAGCCAGAGTAAATGCTAAATCAGACAGGGATTGTATCAGGGATAAGACTGCCTGCAAAGCGCTCATCCTGAGGAGGCACACTGCTCGCTCACGCTTCTTATGCTGGGAAATTTCCACATAATGTAGAATGAAAGAGCTCTGTTTTACATGTCAGCCCTGTGCGGGAGCTAATGCTGAATACACAGCAGTGGGATCCTGACTACGTGATTAATGAGAAACATAATGTATTTTGGTAAGTGTTAACTGTGATGTAATTCTGCTTCTGCTCACATTATCAATAGGAGTGATTATTTTAAATTTCAGATTCAAGAACATTTTGTGCTGGCATGCACCTAAAACTGAAAACTAGAAAATCGTTTCGGCTGTGCAGTTTGAAAGGATTCCATTGTCTGGGAAATTTTCTGTTTGAATGGGTTACCGCTTAGTCTTAGCAGCTTGAAAAATAAGCTAAATAAGATGAACTCATCCTCGGTTTGTTTTAAATGAACTTGTGTTTCATTTACTGAGAGGGAATGAGAAATCGTTGGGAGGCATGGGAAGTTTTAGACAAACTTAATGAAATGGGTGAGCTACTACTGCACTGTTTATGATTTGGAGGCACAGTAAGTGTTAGGATCTCATTCAGTTTTTAGTTTGAAGAATTCAAAGATACAAAGGAGAAACAATGCTTTATTTGCAGTGGTATGTTTGCCGAGTACTCTGCATTATGCAGATCACTGGTGTGGGGTTGGCTCCTAGCACACCACGAAATGCATATTATTTTAAGCCTTTAGAGGTCTCAGAGCTGTTAAATATTTGTGCAGAGTTTAGTTTTGTAGCATGATGGAAATCTTCCTTAGCCTTACAGCTGGGCTGGCTGCATACCCTAAAAACATGCTGGAGCGTATAGCTATGCCTAAGCAATGTAGTGCTGCAGTACTGGGCTGGGATGTACAGTTGCAATATAATGCTGCAAGTTCGTGCTGCTCAAAAGCAGAAATTTGATATATATTTTTTTAATTGCATTCTGGAAAAAAATATGATTCTTTGTTATATGACATCTTATCTCGCCTCTGTTAATTTATCACTGCATAATATTTAGAATGAACGCACAGCAGAGAGTTAGAGAATTTCTGGGACATTCAGCAGCTTTCTCAGTTTCATTAAATATTGAATCAGGAGTTCACTTCAAGCTGTAAGAGAAGTATTTTTGTTATATTCTGAGCCCTATCATATGAGTGCTATACTCTGTAACATGCTAAGCATTATTTTCTTATTTTTATAAAACTAAAAATACTGGGGGTGAGGGGTGGGGATGTCTTCAACAGCAAAATCCATCAATTATGAAAGCAGATTGATTTATTTTTTTTTTTTATAAACTACCGTAACAGAAAAAATAGAAATTGGATCAGTTCTCAGAACTGTTCAGAGTTCCTTCTGAAGATGAATTTGCAATGCTTTAGCTTTACTACATTTTCCAAAGATTGAGGAAGAATAGCCAAGCGTTATAGTTTTAGGCTTGAGTAATTTGGGTTAAGTCTCTTCAGCACTAAAAACAAATGATGTTAGGTTAATTTTTTGGTTATTTCTGTTTGTTTGTTTGTTTGCTGCCTTTTAATATGATTGCAAGTGCTAAATGGGATATATATATTTTTTTCTTTTTTGCAGTCAGTTTCACAATTACCTGTATGACTAGAATTAGAAGTTACAGTTTCCTGAAGTTATACGGGTTAGAGTATTAGGTATATGTTCACTGGGTAGTATTTAATTTATTTATTTTTTTCTGTTTTTCTATAATTTTCAGAAACACATAATGTTGATCAAACTTATTTTGCTGTTATTTCTTTGGAAAAATACCAACTCCTGTTTCACATGCTCATTTGTTTTCTGGTGCAACACAAGTTTTTAATTGGAACAAACTGGGTTGTGCTTTCTCCCTGCTTTTAGGAAATCTCACTTTTGAGAGAAGAGCTAAAAGTTTCAGTTAGGCAGGTTTTCAGTATTCTGTGTTCAGACTGAAACTTCCTTTAATATTAAGTTTTAAATGGATGTTCTCCTTTCTGTCTTTTGCATAACAAAGCATGATCTAATGGGGATAATGTTTACCTGTGGCTGTTCTTGGTGTTTTCCTGGTCCGTCTGTGAGAAGCCAGAATGTCTGTAATCTCACCTGTCTCTGTTGTAACAGTGACTGCACAAAGCAGTATTGTACAAATCCAAATGAAAGCTAGACCACGTACATCATGCACCCACTTTGACTTGAAATTGCTATAGCCATCATGTACGCAATATTAGAGTTTTATATTTGCTGAAAAAAAATAAAAAAATCCTTTCAATATTAGTAAAGAATTCCAGGATATTTCTTTCCTTATGCATGGTGTTTTGGGGCCACCTAAAGAAAAGAGAGGGAAGAAAAAGAAAATATTCATGTATGTCTGTATACATCTTAGTTGTTTTTCTGGGTCTTCTTGACTAATTGGTGCTGATGTAAGGTAGCGTTGTGAGTTAACACACATACAGCATTAAGGCTGAAATAAATACTGAAATGGAAAGTAAGACCTAGTCCTCTGAAAATGTTTTTCTTATGTAGCAAGTAATAGTGGGTGAAGTGAGTTTCTTAAGCATCAAAGAGAAAAGTTACTAAATTCCAAAATCAGTCATAGGGTTTCTTGCTTTCTTTAAACCCGTAGCCTGCAAGATTTGGGGCTGAAATAATGTATATGGTACTATTAGAGCCGAGCCTTCAAATAATTAAACTAATGGTGATGGTTCTAATTACATATGCTTTTCTTTTACGTTGCACTGGAATTTTGATGGAGTGATTTCAATAATTGCTAATTTTCACTCCCTATGCTGTGCTTCGGAGCCTGTTGTTTGGTCACCGTGGATACATTTGTTACTTATTCTATTGGTTTTGCGTTTGTCATTTTGAGTTGAACAGAAATGTGGGATTGTAATAATAGTAAAAACCCTACAAAATGATGTAACATGTTTATAGGGTAAGCCAAAAGCCAATGAAAATAATAAATATCTGTTAAGTGCTGTAATAGGTATATGCTTTACACTCTAAAACATACACACATCCCCTAGAGCAACTTTTGCTTGCATTTATCCTTGAGGTAATAATTTAGCATAAGGTAAAAGTCACTTGCAACCATTCGCTGCCGACAGGAGAGGAGAAACGGTGGGTGGCTGTCAGTGCAAAGCGGTAATCAGGGACCTCCTCCGGTTCTACTCCATACGAAGGCTCTGCCGTGGCCACCGGCTGTACATAGCTTGTCGCTGCCATCTCTACCAAAAAAGGTCCCGCCGACCGCTGCTGCCTTGGCTCGGCCACCTCGCCAGCACAGTGCATTGCTCCAGCAGCTGGATGGAGCTGACTTGCCCGTGAGCATTGTGCTAGCCCATATGGAAGCCCCTTGACTGGGGCAAGGCCGTGCAAGCTGGGTGGAAAGTGTCCCCGCTCTTCACAATTCAGATGGTGAAGGGGGAGGGAGAGCTTTTGGAGCGTGTCGTGCACCACCGCGGTACGCGAGGGTCGCCCGCTGGAGGAGATACTGCAGTGAAATTGCAGTTAAGGGACAGCGAGCACTGCTCTTGAGAGCTCTAATGGAGCTGGGAGGAAAGCCAATCCTCCACCCCACTGCCCCCTCCCCAGTACCTTTTCCTTGCTGAAGAAGCACAAACAAAAAAGGAACTGAAATTAAAATTTACCACCAAAAAAAAAAAAAAAAAGGAAAAAAAGAAAGGGAGAGAGAAAATGGAACCTTGTACAGTGACAGTGAGCTCCACTAACCTGTTTTTTTTTTTTTGTGTATTCCCCCCTACCCCCCAACTCCCTTGCCCTCAGTGGACCAATTACTGATTTAAGTAATGTCTGTGCTTAGTGTTTCCATTCACATTATACAGGAAATCTAATATATTGGGGTGGAAATGAATATCCTATGGGATAAAATAATAGAGCTCATAATGGGGACAGAGACAAACAAATATTGCCTGAAAATGCCATCACATTTCTGTTTGCATGTTGGCTGTTTTCATTTTCAGTGTTTTTTTCTCCAGCCAATGTTGTAGAGTGTAGTAATTCATCTGCATACATGCTACTATTCTGAGTATCACTTTTTATTTCTGGAACACTTTCTTGTAGAAGAGATTCATGCTGGATGACTCATGGAAGAAAAAATACCCCCCACACCCCAAATCTCACCACCTCTTTAAAGAAAACACATTGTACAAACCAAACAACCAAAAAAACCCCACATGTTTCTGCAGTTTCAGTGAAAATATTTAGTTGTCACCGGTTTGTTTTTAAGAGGTTATATTTTCTTCTAGGTTAGACACTGCAGAGGCCTTTCATTGCATTTCTGTTTGTCTTCATTTAAGACAGGATGAATCACTGATGATAAGACTATGCTTTTAAAATGTTTTGAGAAATGCAGATACTGGATTATGAACTGTACTCTATTTTATCACCAGCCATCTGCAATAAGAAAGTGTAGCTAATATGTAATGGATGCTGAAAGTGACAGAAGAATTCAGCTGAGCAAGCCAATGTATAGGAGCTAGAGATCTGCAGGAACCTTATGTTTATACTTGGAACTTTACAGCCTCCCGGGCAGTGAAGTTCATATCTTGAAGCACTGAATAATGATTAATGCATGTATACATAATAATAACTATTAAAAAAAAAAAACTGCTGAAAATTACCGGAACTGTTCTGTGTTAGATTATACCATTTTAGATTCTGTTGCAGAAACTGTTCATTTAATACATCTCTAAATATATTCAGTATGTTACCATAAATAAAGGGGTGATTTCAACATTTCACCAAAAAATAAAAAATAATAAAAAAAAAATGTCCCAGTGTTACCCTTTTTGTGGTTGGCATAACTGCTCCAAAAGCGAAATTGGAATTAGTGGTTTATGGCTTCATTAGTGAAGAATAGGTCACGGCTGCTTCAGCTGAAGGTCTTTAACAAAAAAGTGTATGCGCGTGCGTGAATGTGAACATGTGTCTGTCTATGTGTTTTAAGTGGGGTGGCAATGGAATCTCATATTCCACCCCGTCTTAACTAATGTCTTATTTCTGTTAAGGAATGAAATATAAAGTCAAAACTATATTTTTTAAATTTTCATTGTGATGTCATGCTTCCGTCCTTTTTCGACCTTTTTTTTTTCCCCGAATGACAGTTTACGTACATTATTTTTATAAAATATTTTAAGCTAATGAGATTGAGTGCAGAATTATCTCTGAGTCCAGTGGTTTCTACCTCTTGGTGCCTATATGCAAATATCCTTCCATATTATTTGGATTCTCTTTTATGGCTTGATGGTAGTTTTAGAAATGCTTGCAATTACAAAAATGCTAAACAGGTTACAGGAATACTTTTTAAGCTTTTGACCCTCGTTACACTAAAGAAAATGACGATTCTTTAAAAAAGAAGAAATAGATCTGGACTTGATAAAGGAAACATTTCAATTTAGTATTAGATCATGAAAAGTTCTTGAAATTCAGTAAAGGTCATAAGAGTTTCAGTTTTAAAAAGGAGTCGTAATATATGTAATATACATGTAATATATGGCAAAGATTACTTTTGCAGCTGAAATTGCATAGATGATTGGTAACATTCAGAGAACATAAATCAAAATATGTTGGCTAGAAATACAAAGCCTGAAGTGTGTGAGATTGTAGTTGAATCAAATTGCTGGTGTTGAAAGTGGGAAGAAGCTTTGCTCTGTCCTAGTGTTAAGTCATTACATCACCCAGCCACAGTCTGTAGGGCAGCATGTTTTCTCACTGCTTTTAGCAGTATGTTTCTGCAAAGTCCACTAAGGGGTGAAAAATCTGTTCCATAAAGCTGCGTTATTGGCATGTCCCTATATATGTAGACCTTGCACATTTTATTAACCACTTCTTTCGGTTCATTCATCCAGTGCTCATAAACATGTTCCCCTCAAACAATTTATTTTTATTTTTTTTTGGCTTTGCACATGTGCACAGTGATCACTGGTCATATGTGTTGTATGACAACTTAAAGAAGTTGCCAAGGCCTAGATCAAACATGAAACAAGAAAATGCAATTTGATTCAAATATAATTTGAAATTGGAATCGCAGGAGAGGCTTTTATGAACATTCAGTTGTTATACATTCTTGCCTCATGTTAACATCTCTGACAATACAGCCCTGTCTCTTTTGATGCTTTGAAATTATATCCATTTAATACTTTTATATTTAGTAATACATTTAGGCCTGAAAAAAAAGGTAAGACATTTTGAGCCCTTACCTAGAGCATTTAAACAAACGTGCTAGTTCTCTCTTTCCCTCCCTCTCTCTCCTATGTCTGCTTTGGCAAAGGCCACAACTATTTTAAAAAGTTGGGGTGAGATAGCTTTTTATTATTATTATTTTTAATAACACAACTAGCTGGCTGAACCAGTTGTTTGGAAATTATGAAAAAATCTTTTCATCACTATGGGATCAGGTCCTGGCTCTGTTACCCAGCCAACTAATTTACTCTGTTTTATAGTCACTGTTGATGTCAGAATTTAAAACCATAATGTACCACTTGCTTTTCAAGTAAAGCTTGAAACACTCCTGAGATTTGGTAACATACAGTATCTTCATCTCTGAAGCAATTACAGGAGATACAAAAATGAGATTAACTTGGCATGTCTACAAACTTTGAGTACAGCCATTTGAAATTTTAGCATATGCTTAGGATTTCAAAGGGCTTTGGCTCATATTAGTAATTTTTATGATGTGTATTGTTAATGTGTTCTGTTTATTATGATGCAAACTGGCAGTCTCTTCCCCAGGCCTCTCCATCAGAAAACAAGTTAGAGTCTAAAAAGTGGTTTTATGCTAGAAACTGCTTTATGAAGAACAAAGGAAGAAAGCTAGGCTTCATTTCCTCTTTGATTATTACTTCACATAAGTTCTTATGTTTATTTACCTTTGTACTGTAATTGAGAAAAGTAGGTGGACAGTCCACTTCATTCAAAACAAAAGCCATGACAATTTTCTCAGCTTCTTTTGTTCTTGCTGACCTTGTTTACTCAGTTTGTTTACTGTGGAGTGTAGTAAGTTATGAAGACGGGGGGAGATAATGGCTATGTTTTCCAATACTGTTACCCATCACTGGGTTAGGGATCAATATTGAAGGGGGGGGGGTGGGGGGAAGGCAAAAACATGCAGAACTTTGGCAAGGTCTACAATTGTAAATGCACAAGGAAGGAGGAGGTGGGGAGGAAGCAGGTCTTGGCACTGCAAGCAATATCAATGCTCTTCTTTCAGTGCCAAGTCATTTTTCAGTAGTGACCTGGGGCTCCACTGTCTCTATAGTGCAATGTTTAGCAAATTAGTTTTTGTTTGCTGGTATTTACCTGTGAAAACCAATCCACTCACCTCCTGTCAAACCAGCCATATATCATGGCCATTTAGTTTGCCAGATATGTGACTATTGCATAGCAAGCACACTGCTTGTTTTTTTTTTTTTTTTTTTTTTTTTTTTTTTTTTTTTTTTTGTTATTACTAGTAAGCGATGATGCTGTAAGCAGCAATTTTTTCAACAGTGGAACTTACATGAGCTTGTCTGCTTCTAGGTAGCATGGAAAAAAAAGATAGCTTTGCTTCAACCCTTCACGTAGCATCTGTTATTTTTGGTAGCCATTTTTATTTCTTTAAGAAGGAAAAACAAACAGGCAAACCTGAAGGCTTACCTAACCTATTTAATTTTGCTGTGTTTATAAATGATAAATTCTAAGAAGTTAAACAGGCTATAAAATGGTGTGTGCGCATGGGTATATTTAAATCCTCTCCCTTTTTGTCTCTCCCTCTGTCTGAAGTCATGGCAGCCAAAATGATATTAGTGTTGTAAAGCATTGTAGTGTTTTATTTCTTGTATTCTTACATGCTTTTAGCACTCAAGACATGATGTAATCATCTACAAACATTTGACTCACCAATCCTGACCACAGTCTGTCTACCTCGTAAAACCAGTTTAGTCCTCCACTCCACATGCAGTGCTAGGACACGTACACTAACTTCCTAATAGTACATTTAATTTCTGTTGGCTGAATTCTTAGTATCACTGAGTACTTGGAAATTGCATTGGTCCACACAGTATGATTGTTCCCTTTCTTTCTTTGCTAAGAAAGATTCTGAATTAAATCTTTTTCTTTTCAGTTGAATTGAAGTAACAATTTTCAATACATTTATAGATGGCCGGTGCTTTTCCTTTTTTTTTTTTTTTCTTTCTTTCTTATTAATACTTTACAATATTTTTATGGAACACCAAAGATACCCTCTTGCATGGGTACAGCTGATAAACCTACTCAATGCTAATTAGCAGCCCACCATTTGGGTTCCCAGAGTTCAGTAGCAGCTGGATATCTGCATCTCTTTGGATATGATGTATAGAAAGAACACTGCCTTGCAGAAATGTCTGCCTATATTCAAGTCGATGTATATGAGACAAGTGCCCTTCATATTAGCATTTTTACATTTAGCTCTACACTCTCTAACAGTGCATGCAATAGACTGCCTTCCCAATGTAAACAGGTATTTCAAGGTAAAAAGAGTCAGTGGCGTCAAAGAAGGACGCTGCTCCACAAGAAATAACCCCTGCAGATATGTAGATTCACATAAATGCATTGAATGTGGTAAAGCAGTAAAAGACTAAAAACAAAACAAATCAAAGCAACATTTGAAATCTCTTTAACAATATAGATACAACTGAAAGGTGATTGCTGAAAGCCTTAAAGATTGTGAAACGTATATAAACTGCTGCCAGAGGAAGGCAGACAGGCAGCAGGTAAAACCCCTGTGGTGTGCTGGTGCTGCAGCAGAATGGCACTGGCAGCACCGCTCCGCTTGAGCACCCTGATATGACCGCGCAAAACTGCTACATTTTGACCTTAGTGACTAACTTAAAGCAAAGTTGTCATCACGTGGCAATATCAGCATGTAGAGAAGAAAAATTATGTAAATAGTCTGAAATTAACCTTGTGAAGGCAATGAATGATGACACTAGATATTTCTGTGGACACTCAGACAACTCTATAGAATTTAGAAACATAATACAGGTGTAGAACGTAATTTTTATTGCTTATTGCCCTATGACCTAATTTTAGTTATTCTAATATATCAAAACCAGTCCACATAGTGACGAAAGCAGCACAGAATCATCTCAGGTAGGCAGGTAATATTTAGCATTAAAAGAACAATAACAATTAACACTCCTAAAATATTCCTCAGTTTGTTCTAACTATGTTCATGTGATTTGTGTAAGCTTTTTGTGCTCTTCCGGTAGGAAGATTTCTTCATGGGAATAATCACAAAAAAGAACAATTACATGATGCTTTACTTAAATTTTTTAAATGAGTATTTATGTTAAAAGCTATGCCAGCATATTTTTGGCAATACAAAGCTCAATTTAGATTCTTCCAGCCTGGAAACAGAAATAGCGCCATCTGACCTCACAATATAGTCAAACAACTTATGAATATTTTATATCAAATATCTGTTTGAGAGACCCCAGCTGAGCTAATATCTGCAAAATCACAAAGATAAAAAGAAATAATGTTCATTCAAAATTATTAGCCCCTTTTAGGAAGCTCTCAGTAATAAATGACTAATGTTGTTAGAGAATATTTACAATAGTAGATAAGTTAATCTTTTAAGAAATCTTTCCAAGTTGCCTCTGACAGGCAGAGCTCCAGTTTTGCAGGTTCTCCCATCTGTGTAGCCAACTTCTGTTCTAGTAAATAACGTATGGAGCTTGAGGTAATATTGCTGGTTTGTCTGAAAAATGTTGGGCAGTTTTTGAAATTTGTTGATATGTGTATATCAAGAATCTTTCAGCAATAACTGAGCTTTCCTCACTGATATTTTTACTGAGACAGATCTTTTCTTCACAGTGAAGGAAGAAGTATTTAGAAAGTAATTATTATTTGTAATGAACTGTGGAAAGTGTTGGACTGTGTTAATAGATTTGCTTGAACTCAATTTCAGTTACTGGACCTAACATGCTGAGAGACTTCCATGGCTCCCAGTAAAGTAAGAGTTTCAACTGTGCTGGAAATATTAAATCAGACCTAGCCTAATTAAGGTAACTGTCAAATAATTTGTAACAGTTCTGTTTAATATTTTCTATAACTTCAAATATGAATTAAATGCTCTTTAAAAGTCTTAAATTGATCATCAACAGCATAGTTCAACTTTGGCAGCTGCTTGGGCAGCAGATCTGGGATAGAGGACATTGGCATGCCCAGCAGCATTAAGTTGTAATTTTCTTCCTTATCCACCACCCAGCTGGAGGTAGAGGAGGGAGGAGGCTTTATCTGTTTGGGTAACATTTCTTGCTGAAACAGTTCTCTGTCTCTTTGTGAGATGAGACACTTTAAGATATGGAAACACAAGTTGAGACAAGTCGGACAACTTGAATTACCCTGGTCTGGCATGGGGAGCCACACTTATGGGAAGATGCACCTGCAGGAAGGAATGCACTGCTGCAAGTCTCCCTGTCCCAAAGGAGTTCTGCAGACCTGTGCTGGAAAACTCCATCAATTCTCTTGCTCACCTGAGCTTTGGTTTCTGTAGAAAGGCTCAGGGATTAACAGGCAGTTAAAGCTATACTGACTTTCCTGTTTTTCAGGAAGTGTTTTAAAACCACCAGCCTTTTTCCAGAAGCCGGCAAACTCTCAGCTACAAAAAAAATAGTCATTATTACTCTTCTTAATTTCTGTTACAAAGTCATCAAGACCAAAAATGACACTATGAAACTCTTCTCAAGTCAGATGAACAATTTATCTCTATGCTTCCCTAAATCCATATTAATTTCTATTGTTATATATATGCATATATTAAAGTTACCATGATTGTGCTTTTTAGTCTTTTTAGATTTACATTTGCAAGCAGTTTGTGTATGTGTATAGGATGGAGGCTTGAAAGCTTTTCTGATACTATGTACAGTATATCGTAATTCACAATAGTCCTATTTCAATTCTATTGAGTTTTAAGGGGGCAACCTCCCCAGTGATTTGTTGGACTGGAACACCTTTTTGACACGCTATTGGCAATAATATTAAAGAGATCAGGACAATTCAATGTCTTGTTAGTAGTTTATGGTGATTTTTCTCCAGTTGACAGGCTCTGCACTAGTTAAATGCAACTGCAGCAGTAAGGAAAAGCTGTAGGGGGCTTATAAAAAAGATGGAGAACAACTCTTTGCTCAATCAGATAATGATAGGACAAGGGGAATGGTTTTAAATTAAAAGAGGGGAGATTTAGATTAGAGGTTAGGAGGAAATTCTTCACTCAGAGGGTGGTGAGGCACTGGAACAGGTTGCCCAGAGAGGTTGTGGATGACCCATCTCTGGAGGTGTTCAAGACCAGGCTGGATGAGGCCCTGAGCCACCTGATCTTTTGTTCCGTATTTTGTAATTTGGAGTTGGGCACCTAAAAGCTATGCATTGCAACATCCAATTTGTACTTATACCATCTGTAAGTCCTTGCATAAATCAGTTTTGGCTCAGCCTCCTAGCGAATGAGGGAGCTATCCTGGAGTAGGAGAGCTATCAAGACTTAACTGTTTCTGCTGAGGAAGTTATAGGGAAACACTGAAAAGTCTTACTGATGCAAGAAAGAAACATTCTGGTGAGAACCAAATTCTCAGGTTAAAATTTTAAAAGCAAGTGGTCTGTTCACTTCAAACCATTGAACACTGAATTACAATTATGACTATTGGCTTGCTCAGTCTCTTTTTGCTGTTCTTGTATCTCTACCAGCCTTGGTACTCCAAGTCTACAGACTTAGTAGCGTGACCAGACTTAGCCTTGGAAATGCTCCACAAAAATCGGTGTGTCAAACAATGCATGGTGGAGTAACCTAAATGTGAACTCTGCATTGCTTTGTTTTGTGTCCGGCATGCACTATTATTTTACATGTAACTTTAAGCACTTCATAAAATTTCCATTAATACTGTTGATGGTTGACCTTGGACACAGACATACATTTACTTTTACCTCTTTTGCAACTGCATATACTAAAGTCGCTGAACACATGACTGCTTTTTGTGAACTTAAATGGTAGTTTAAGTAAGAAATAAAATGCAGATTTTTATTTTTTTATACATGTGATAGCAACAGAATCTACATAGCAACACCAAACAACTGTATGCACTCTAGGTCTTCTTAACCCATTTTAAGTATAATTTAGCTGTCTGAAGAACATAATAAAGAAATCCTGGCACTCCCTATTTAAATTCTATCTTTATCCAGACAAGATTACCCCATATTCTCCCCCAAGTACACATGAAACAAAATAGCCAGAAATACAGGTTTGTAGAATCTTTCCTTAGATGCTAAATGAAGTTTTTCTGTATTGCGTAAATGAAGGCAACCCCACTGTGAAGTTACAGATATCTGGTATTTGAGGTAAGAGAGCAGCAAGTGGAAGGTCCCAGCCTAACACAGCTGCACTGACAAAATAACTCTGCCAATATTGGTAGTTTGGTGCTGAAGATGGGTTTGAAAATCTTAACTTAAATTTTATCATGACTTGGTCCACACTTTCTAAAGTTTTCATAAGAATTTCAGGTTAACACACCCAAAACATTCTACTGTGAATCAGTTGATTTGTGTTTGGTTTTGACTCCAGATCTGCAAAACTGGCATGAGCATAGGCTTTGGAATGCAACCCTTATACAGGCAAGCTGTGTTTGGTTTCAGGTTTCTTAGAGGCTTATACGCAAAAATGCCTCATTGCTTAAATTGATACCTCTAATTAAACATATTCAGTGCACTGCAATAACTGTTCTTTAGTATTACAGCTCAGACTAATCCCCAGTGTAACTCTCCTTAAGTCAGTGGAGTTAAACTAGGGCAGAGATAAGCCTCTTTCCCCCACACTGTCTTTTTCAGTAAGTTTATGCTTCTTTTAATGCCATGTCTAGATACAAGAAGTATATTTTTGTCTCTGGAATAATCCCATTCTTTTTTAAAGATGTGACGTTGGAAAGAAAATATGGAAGTCTCAGTATATCTTTGGTGATACTCTTTGAGTAACTTCATTTTCAGTCTGAGGCTTTGAGTCGTCCTTCAAATCGAGCACCCTCTTAAATTTTATTTCCTTTTTAGTAGAATAACATTTGTTTTTGTTGAAAACTCATTGTTATGGAACCTTTTGAATATTTAGTCAGATGGAGTCATGCAAATAAGAGAGAGACTACTTCTACATTTATGAATTAAAAAAGAATCAACTTTTCTGATGTCATTCCATTGATGGGAGGGACTGGGATAGTTAAATATATGCAGAAGTATTTGAAGGAGGTATTTGAAGGAAGTATTAGCAAATACTTGCATTGTTATTGCAATCTGACAATTGGTTGGCTCACTTCACTGGTTAAATATAATTTCATTTTCTTGGAAATGTACTGTAAGATTACTTCTTATGGAAAGCAAAGATGATTAGAGTATGTTAGGTTCCCTCCACTCTGTAGCAGTAGAGTGGGAGGATGGAGGAGGGATCTAGCTTGTCAACTTACAACTCCTCTGAAGGCTGTTTGTGCTTGCCCTGCCCTCTTAGCTTTTCAGATATTGTAAGGTTCTTTTGATCAGATTAATATACCAAATTTATTAAAATTCAAAGGTACGAGGGTTCGGAGAGGGAAGACTTGCTCATCTCTGGTAATGAAACATATTGAGTAATCGCTTGAAGTATTTGATATACAATTCAATTAAATAGATGTCTGTTGCCTAAATTGAGTGGATTACTTTTCTATTTTAATTTGAAAAAGTAATGAAATTATTAGGAATATGTAACATAATGTGATGCAAAGAAGTCAAATGATGGTTCTAACTTCACTCCAAATCACCAAAGAAAAGCAATACAATAAATTAAAAGGATCAGAGCAAATACTTCCTTATATAACATACTCAGTAACATCTGGAATTATAATACCTAGAGTTAACATTATGTAGCTGCATGATTCTGATCCTTGTAATCTACATGGATTATCAGAAAAGTCTGCACAGGAATTTTTCTCTTCTTGGAATTGTGTTCTATTGCATTGTGGTTTCAAGGTCTGGTAGCAATGCCTTCCAAAAATGCAATTGCTTTAGTGACTCTCAAATAACTGTGCTACTTAGCAGAACCAAGGTTAGTCTTATTTTGTTTTTTCTTTCTAGCAGAGAGGGACTTTAAGCTAAACATGTTAACTGAGACCTTTTCTTTTGCTGTGGAGTGATGGTCTGTTATGCCAAGGTTTTATTTTTATTTTATTTCTTTGAGCACCTTAGTAAGGAGGTAGATGAAAGATAGTCTTTGAATTGAATAAACTGACATGTTTGAGGGGGCTTGTTTTTATATTAAACCTGTTTCAAGATATATTTTTAGCTGGTTCAAGAAATGCTGAATTCTAGACTGAATAACCGAAGGAAAAAATGGTGAATGTCTAAACTGAGTTTGAAATATACACAAAGTGAGTTTTTAATAGCTATATAGGGCTATAAGTAATTATTCTGAACAGTGTTATTGCATGAGCAAAAAGGGGACTCCCTGAAAAAAGTTATTTAAATGTGTTTTATTCTTATCCTATGTTTAGTTCCTAGGACAAAGACTATATTGTTGTAAGGTGCCTTGATACAAGACCAGAATGTACCTAGGCTGACTGAAGAGCAGGCCATGAAAGGTATTATTACTTGAGATCTTATAATATTTTTCTTTCTTCAGAGGTTTTAGGCTGTTCCTGGCCTATATAAAAATGCAGATGAATGGTATCTGCCCCTTCCACTATGCTTCGCCATCTGTAGTCAGCAGTGATATCTGCACATCGGAGGGCAGACCATTCCTTTCAACCTTTTATAGCAAGCACTGCCCTTTATTATTTTTATTGTTACTTATTATTTATTAGTTTTAGAAGTTCTCCCCTATAAAATGGTAATCAAAGATATAGATGATACTGTCCTGTAGCCTTTTCTTTACAGATACCAGCTGTGTAGTCAACACAGAAAACCTTATGGCAAAATCTGTGTCAGAATCTATAAAAATTACTTTGCTTTTTCAGTGAGGAAAAAGTTCTGAATGGAGTGAATAATAACATGTGAATTTATCATGAAATGATTTTATGTCACAGGATAGAAAAGCACTCAAGGAAAATGTGGATGAGATACAGAAAAGTGAAAAAAATCATAAATAAGTCATATAACTTAACCCAATAATTTGTTCATATTTCTTTATGTCTAGCTTTTGGTGAATAGTTTATGCTACTTTACTGAAAACTTGTGTGTGTAATTGTAACTGGAATGTAATCAATAGATTTACCCACCAATGAGCACAATTTATATTAGCCAGGGACAGGGATTCCCATTCATTAAATCTGTGGAGGACATGCCTTTATCTATTTCCATGGATGCAGCCTGGAGCATCCAACATGTCATGGCTTAAATAAATTAGTCCTGACATGCCTGCATTTCTGGAAAATAGGACAAACATTTCTTTTGTCCTTTGTGTCTTGTCTGCAAAAGCAGTGGTGCTTTCCCCCCACCTATAGAGTATGACAGTAGATAATTTTCCTCGCTTAATAAACTTTTTTGAAATTACAGGAATATTTTACACAAAAATACAAAACCTGGATCTCCAGATTTTCATAGGTATCAAAAGAAGGACAGTCAAACTACCAGCTACCACTTATTCCAGTTCTCAAAGCATCTGACTAAAGCAGCTCTAACAGGTGTAAGCTTGCCAAAATTGAAGTTTCCATAACCTTTCTTTATAAATAGCCAGTTTGTTAGGACTTCTCCACTGAAAAAGAATGTATTCACTTTCCCAGAAAGACGCTAGCCCTGTGGTCAAGCGATTTTTGTGGGGTCCTGGAAACCCAAGCTAAATTCCTTCGTGAAGTGAATACACATTTGCACAAATCTAAACCACTACAAAAAGAGATTATTGAACAAGTATCCCCAGTTAGTCAACAGCCCAAACACTGGGACTTTTTTTTTCTGAGACATTGAGGACTTGTAGAGCAGACTTATATAGGCCTTTGATTAAAATATATACATTCTTGATTTCTTCAAGTTTTTAAAATTTTATAAAGTTTTGCTTCCATAGTAACTACGCACAAAAGTGTAGCTTACATATAGATGAGCATAAAAGACAAATTCTGAAGAACTTTGCGACACAGAAAAAAAGTTAAATACAACAAGCATTTTCCCTCCCTCTCCTATTCACAATCAATAGCATCCTGGAGAAAAAGATCAGCCAAAATGCTATGGAAGAACAGTTATGATTATTAATCTGTAACTTTGTGCTTGCAGGGGCATGTGCAAACACCAAAGCCTGATTCAAGGGAGATGGCATTCTTATTTCTTCCAGGATTTCAAATTTTTCAAACTTTTTTTCCATGGTTTCAAATTGGTCCCCTATAACAGAAAAAGAAGAGACAGCTTTATAAAAGTGAACTCAGGATAGCTTGATTTGTCACATTTTTCTGTTCTGCAGAAGAGTCGTGTCAGGGATCTGCTAGTGAGAATACAGGTAACCTGTTTATGCAGTGGAGCATGTAGGTGTTCAGGGAGTTAGTCAAATTATGATATTTGAAGACCCTGTGCCTTTGGTTATTAATTTTTTATTTTTATTTTTTCCCAAATGATTTCAATGGCCCTGAGCTCTGGTGCTCAAGACTACTATTGTAGACAGCAGGGGGAAGCTAATCATGCCATAAAATATTTGCAGGAAGACTTTTCACTGGCATCTTTAACAGTCTTCGCTGGTCTATTTTTGGACCCCACTCCATTAGTATATATGGACCAATGCTTTTACAGAACACTGTATAATATGATCATATGATCTTTGTCATAGACAGGAAAACCAATGTTATCTTCACTGGTCCTAATAAAACTTTCTTATACGTTTTTTATCTGTTATACTGCATCGTGGTGGCTATTTTTGCTTATGCTTTTTAGAATACGGAAACCTTATGGAGTTTGTGGAGTAGCTATATTCTTGATTATAACTGCATCTATGGAGCTATGATCTCATGTGTGTTTTTTTATTATTATATATATATATTTTTTTAGGAAATGTAAACATTTGCTTATCAAGACACACTATGAATTAAAACCTAGATGTTTTCCAGCATGTCACATGGCATATATTTATCCCTGTATCAAAAAATAAAAAAATAAATAAATAAATTGCACAAAAGCAGTGAGTGATTGCAATAGATTATTTGGCAATAATACTCATATTTTCATGATACAATACAGTTACACAACTAATATTTATTTAATTTTTTAAGTACGTTATAACATGTCTTAATCTTTATAAAAACTAGATCTGTATGCCTGGACATAGACTCTCTGTAAAATATCTGTTTACTTGATTCTAGCCAATATTTCTCCCATTGATTTCCAACTTCCTATTCTTTTATTTCCATTCTTTCTCTGCCTGCTGCCTTACTCTGCCTTAGCTTCCCTTTGCTTCCTTTCCACTCATCCCCTCTCTGAAATATCCTAACTCCTTGCCCTTAACATCATCTTGAGGGTTTTATGCTTTATCAACACCTGCTCTCCTTTCATGGTTGCCCCCTTGCTGAACTCATCACTTAGGACTGCAATCCAGAACTGCTATTCATTTGCAGACCCAGCCTTTTTCCAACAAATGAAGAGTGGCTGGTGTGCTGATCAGCACAGCAAAGCAAAGATTCTAAGAAAGTCAGTGATAATTTCCAGTTTGTGGTAAATTAAATGACTTGTCTCTTCCTTTTGGAGGGCTGCTGTCCTGTTAGTGTGCATGTTTAAGGTTGAACTAGACGATCTTACAGATCTTTTTCAACCTGAATGATTCTATGATGCTAACGATTCTGTATTTTGTTTTACATGCATGCCCAACTTGTTACATTGCAGTAACTGTAGTTAACCTTCAATTTTGGACAATGGGGCAACAAAACAACACCTGATTTCTCATCTCCTTAAGACAGTATGATGTAAGCTGAGCTCAACTGCTTAACGGTGAAGGGAATGACTCTAATCAAATCTTCAGATATTCAGGTGGTACCAAGCAGGAGGTAGGAGGATAAAGAGGATATTTCTCTCCCTAGAATGCAATTGGACATATTTATATTTTGCCTGGTGATGAAAATCCAAAGATTAGTCATTGCTGGACACAGTGCATGTATTTTGAGAGGACATAAAACTCTGTTCTAGTAAGTCTCAACCTTAACAGTTAACTACATTTTATCCCTCTTTTTCCCCATCTCTGTGGGAATAACAAACTGCCAAGAACTGTCTGTTTTTCCCTTCTCAACACAAAGCACGGGTTGCCTTCTAGGATAACTTCAATTTTCATCTTCTTTTTCCAGAAAGTCTTGGTCATGGACAGAACCTCAGCTGTGTTTTTTTTTTTCTTTTTTTTTCTTTTTTTTTCCTCCCACAAACAGCTCAATCTCCTGAGGGCTGAACTGGTTTAGTGTCATTAAAGTGTAGTGGAGGTTTTATGAAAAGTAATGGTTTGGGGGTTAGAAACAATCAGACCATGTGATCTACTTGTTTTTTCTGTTCTTTCTAATCCATAGAAAGAATAGTATGAAAAATATCAATGTTTGCTCGTTTGGTTTATGATTCTTTTAGAACTTCAGATACTTCATTCAGAGTGGGAATTTTATTGGTGGGAAAAGTTCCTGAGTCAAATAACTTGAAGTACGTTTAATTTAGGAATGCATGTAGGAAAAACGATGAAATTACAAATAATTTATCTTAGCAAGTATCTTTCAAGCCACCATGAACTGAATAGTGCTTTACGTTCAAGAGACTAGCCTTTAAAATGCACTGCTGTCTAATGTGTCTGTGGCTGTATTTCATTATCTGTTTGGAAATCCTGTACTTTTGGTCCTCTCTACTTTTTCTCCCTGTTAATGTTGAGCAAGAAACGGTACCACTTACTCTTTTGTCTACCTGTGAAAGACCATAACCAAAATAATTTTAACATATATGTGGGCTGGTTTTGTGAATCAAAATTCTGAAAATGGTGCATACTTCAGAAACATGTCAGTTTCTGAAATAAAAGCATTTATGTCTTTATGCATGGGAAAGAATAATGAACAAATTGTCTCTATTTCAGTAAGTATTTATTTTTGTTATGCACATATACATAGGCTGGCCTACATATACAAGAACTATAAAGTAATTCAATAATTTTGCCCCAGTCCATGCAAATGTGGCATAGATCCACAGAGCTACAAAAGGTCATGTCCCTTGTTGCGTGTTACCTGTAATAACAACAGCCAAGTGGATGTACATAACAAGAGTTTCCATCACTCTTCTCTCTGCACCTCTCTCACTGCTTCCCTCCCTCTCTCACCCTGGAGCTAGCTTTGACTTCACTCCTTTGACTTCAAGTTTGACATCCTTCTAATGTGGTCACTTCTGAAGTCTACCTACCTGTTGTTTTTTTTTTGTTTGTTTGTTTGTTTTGGTTTGGTTTGGTTTTCAATAAAATAACAGTGGTTTGACAACTAGCAGAGGAAATTGGCATAAAGTTTCATTAATGCTTGCGCTATGCAGTTAAAATGTGTAAAAACTATTTCTAGTCAATTTTTAATAAGGTTTGGTGACATTGAGCTTTTCCAGTGCTAAATGAAAGAGGCATTGCTACATAGCACTATCTGCATAGTCAGAGTTTGCTAGTGGAGTGTGTCCATTTCATGATATTAGTTATGTATTTGTCTCAGCATATGCTTGTTTCATTTAAAGTAAAGATATCAGAAGTTAATCATTATTTCTTTCCCAAGCATGCTTTTGAAAAATAACACTTTAAAAATTACTATTATATTCATGATAAAAATGAAAATTCTTTGAAAATCTGTTTGCAATACAGTTTTCTTCTGATTAATAACCCTTGGAAATCTGTGCTCATTATACCATAAACATGACCTTTATAAAAACAGCAGAAAAATCCAAATGCAGAATATGCCAGGTCAAAGATTTTTTAAATGTCAGAAAGTGTAAAGCTTTAAAAATAATACCATTTTATAATAGTTGGCTGATGATTGTATTTTACTTTATTTATTTATTTATGGTGAATTTTTAAAGTTGTGGTTAGGATCTATTAAAACCATGATCACAGGGGAACACACTTCAGGATAATTCTTAATGCCCCTCAGCAGCCTCCTCCCTGTGGTTAAATACTCCATTTAAATTGGACATTTTTGGTAGGCCTCTATCTGGTCAGTTCTCCAGCAGAGGCTACCAACCTCATGTTCTGACCAGCTGGTTAGGAGACATCCACAGAAACAGTGTCAATAACAATGCAGTCAGTCTAGCAGTCAGGAAATTTCATCAGCAGAAGTATCTGACCAGTGTACATGCAATTTGGGGAAAATGCATATTTGCAATGTTGTATCTTTCCTCTGACTTCATCAGATAGTAGTGCTACTCTGAAAAAAAAAAAGCACACTTCCTACACAACTCAAGATCCACTTTAGCTTGAATCTAAATGTAAACATCCCTGATGCGGGCTGGAAATCACACTGTGGATAGCTGCTTTATGGGGGAATAGCGAGCCAAAACGAAGACCTTATAGTCAGGAGAAGAAAAAGAAAAGCTGTTTTTCTTTGATATTCAGACAAACTTTTCTGGCCTGGCGTTACTGTGTGGGTTAAGAATATCAGGATAATACTATGTATTTGTAGCTCACTCATGGCATGGCGGGCTTTTCACTTTCTTGGACTCACCTTTTTACTAAAGAAAGCTTAAAGTTGTATAAAACATGACCAGCAGGAGAACAAACTTCAGAATGGGACAGGGAATACGTATTTTGCCAGAAGAGGATTATACTAATAATGTATATATAAAGCAGATGTGGATTTATCAGTCCACCCATCTTCCATCTAGTATTATGGCTGGGAAGGATGAACAGGTTTTGATGTCATCTTTGCTATCATGAAATTGCTTGAATCTGAGTGAAAATGTGTTCATTTCACTACTAGACTAAAATTAGGGAAGGATGCTGAAGTGGTCATAGTACTAAATTTAGGGGCCCAGGGTTCAGTTCCTTGACCTGCCATGTGAACAGGTGATTTATGCTTTGTGCACTGGGTGAAAAATGGAGTTGATCTCTTGCTAAATGGCAGTGTCCTGAGAATTAATTCCTAAGAATTTATACCAGAGCCACATGGAGAAAATGAAGACTGCTTCATATGTTGTGGGGTATTTGGCTTGGTTCTGTAAGGCAATTGGAAATCAAAAGCTTCTGCATCCTCCAGAGGGAGGAGGGGTACTGTTCATGGATGTTCTGCTTGTTGGTCTTCTCTAAAGTCATAACGCTGGCAGTCTCGGGCTCTCTGATTCCCTAGCAGTTGACATGTCTGGTACTTGGTATGGGTAGCTGATAATAAGCAAGCTGATAATAAGCAAGGTGAAGGCTTGTTGGAGCAGTGCCGGGGGAAACAATGGCTAGGCTGGGGAAGAAGGCGATGGCCCAGCTGAAGTGCATCTACACTAATGCACGCAGCATGGGTAACAAACAGGAGGAGCTGGAAGCCATCGTGCAGCAGGAAGGCTACGACTTGGTTGCCATCACGGAGACGTGGTGGGACCGCTCCCACGACTGGAGTGCTGCAATGCCTGGCTATCGGCTCTTCAGGATGGACAGGCAGCACAGAAGGGGTGGTGGCGTGGCTCTCTACATTAGAGAATCTTTTGATGTTGTGGAACTCCAGGCTGGGAATGATGAGGTTGAATCCCTGTGGGTTAGGATCCGCGGGAAGGCCGGCAAGGCTAGCATCCTGGTCGGGGTCTGTTATAGACCGCCGAACCAGGATGAGGAGACGGATGAGGAGTTTTATAGGCAACTGACAGAAGTTGCAAAATCGTCGGCGCTTGTCCTCGTGGGGGACTTCAACTTCCCGGATATATCCTGGAAACACAACACGGCACAGAGAAAGCAGTCTAGGAGGTTTCTGGAGAGTGTGGGAGATAGCTTCCTGATGCAGCTGGTCAGTGAACCTACCAGGGGTGGTGCCCCGCTAGACCTTCTCTTCACAAACAGAGAAGGACTGGTGGGAGATGTGGTGGTCGGAAACCATCTTGGACAGAGTGACCACGAAATGGTAGAGTTCTCTATTGTTGGCGAGGCCAGGAAGGGGACCAGTAAAACTGCTGTATTGGACTTCTGGAGGGCTGACTTTGAGCTGCTCAGGACGCCGGTTGGCCGAGTCCCTTGGGAGGCGGTTCTGAAGGGCAGAGGAGTCCAGGAAGGCTGGGCGCTCCTCCAGAAGGAAATCTTAACGGCACAGGAGCGGTCCGTCCCCACGTGCCCAAAGACGAGCTGGCGTGGAAGAAGACCGGCCTGGCTCAACAGAGAGTTGCGGCTTGTGCTTAGCAGGAAAAAGAGGGTTATAATCTTTGGAAAAAAGGGCAGGCCACTGAGGAGGACTACAAGGATGTAGCGAGGCTGTGCAGGGAGAAAATTAGAAAGGCCAAAGCTCATCTGGAGCTCAACCTGGCTACTGCCATTAAAAGACAACAAAAAATCCTTTTACAAATATATCAATGTGAAACGGAGGACTAAGGAGAATCTCCATCCTTTACTGGATGCGAGGGGAAACCTGGTTACTAAGGATGAGGAAAAGGCTGAGGTGCTTAATGCCGCCTTTGCCTCAGTCTTTAGCGGCAATACCGGTTGTTCTCTGGATACCCAGTGCCCTGAGCTGGTGGAAGGGGATGGGGAGCAGGATGTGGCCTTCGCTATTCATGAGGAAATGGTTGGCGACCTGCTAAGGAGCTTGGATGTGCGCAAGTCGATGGGGCCTGCTGGGATGCACCCGAGGGTACTGAAAGAACTGGCAGAGGAGCTGGCCGAGCCGCTTTCCATCATTTATCGGCAGTCCTGGCTATCGGGGGAGGTCCCAGTTGACTGGCGGCTAGCCAATGTGACACCCATCTATAAGAAGGGCCGGAGGGCAGACCCGGGGAACTATAGGCCTGTCAGATTGACCTCAGTGCCAGGAAAGCTCATGGAGCAGATTATCTTGAGGGTCATCACGCGGCACTTGCAGGGCAAGCAGGCGATCAGGCCCAGTCAGCATGGGTTTATGAAAGGCAGGTCCTGCTTGACGAACCTGATCTCCTTCTATGACAAAGTGATGCGCTTGGTGGATGAGGGAAGGGCTGTGGATGTGGTTTACCTTGACCTCAGTAAGGCTTTTGACACCGTTCCCCACAACATTCTCCTCAAGAAACTGGCTGCGCGGGGCTTGGACTGGCGTACGCTTCGCTGGGTTAGAAACTGGCTGGATAGCCGGGCCCAGAGAGTTGTGGTGAATGGAGTCAAATCTGGTTGGAGGCTGGTCACAAGTGGTGTCCCCCAGGGCTCGGTACTGGGGCCGGTCCTCTTTAATATCTTTATCGATGATCTGGATGAGGGCGTCCAGTGCACCCTCAGTAAGTTTGCAGATGACACCAAGCTAAGTGCGTGTGTCGATCTGCTCGAGGGCAGGAAGGCTCTGCAGGAGGATCTGGATAGGCTGGAGCGATGGGCTGAGATCAACTGTATGAAGTTCAACAAGGCCAAGTGCCGGGTCCTGCACCTGGGGCGCAACAACCCCAAGCAGAGTTACAGGCTGGGAGATGAGTGGTTGGAAAGCTGCCTGGCCGAGAAGGACCTGGGAGTATTGGTTGATAGTCGGCTGAATATGAGCCAGCAGTGTGCTCAGGTGGCCAAGAAGGCCAACAGCATCCTGGCCTGTATAAGAAGCAGTGTGGCCAGCAGGTCTAGGGAAGTGATTGTCCCCCTGTACTCGGCTCTGGTGAGGCCGCACCTCGAGTACTGTGTTCAGTTTTGGGCCCCTCGCTACAGGAAGGACATGGACGTGCTCGAGCGAGTCCAGAGAAGGGCGACCAAGCTGGTGAGGGGTCTGGAGAACAAGTCTTATGAGGAGCGGCTGAGGGAGCTGGACTTGTTCAGCCTGGAGAAGAGGAGGCTCAGGGGAGACCTTATCGCTCTCTACAGTTACCTTAAAGGAGGCTGTAGTGAGGTGGGGATTGGTCTGTTCTCCCACGTGCCTGGTGACAGGACGAGGGGGAATGGGCGAAAGTTGCGACAGGGGAGTTTTAGGTTGGATGTTAGGAAGTACTTCTTTACTGAAAGGGTTATTAAGCATTGGAACGGGCTGCCCAGGGAGGTGGTGGAGTCACCATCCCTGGAGGTCTTTAAAAGACGTTTAGATGTAGAGCTTAGCGATATGGTTTAGTGGAGTGCTTAGTGTTAGGTCAGAGGTTGGACTCGATGATCTTGAGGTCTCTTCCAACCTAGAAATCTGTGTCTGTGTCTGTGTCTGTGTTCAAACTGGCCAATTTCTGCTTGTTGCCTTCTACTTGGAAATGGACAGAACTTCACAGAAAGTAGAACACTCATTTTGGATCATTTAGTTTTCAGTGATCCAACAGCTTCCAACAGGGAAAAAAAAAACAATCCAAATTTGTCTTACCAATTGGAATAAAGCCTCAAAGGATTCTGAAGAGCTCAATTAGGTAGGTCATGTCCCTATTGCTAAAATAAAAAGCTTCACTGCTGCCCTTGCGCAATTTATAATCCATAGAAGATGTTGCCTGCAGCAACTTAATGGAATTCATTGTTAGATGGTGTTAAATACTGAAGTTCAGATCATGTTTTTCTGGTAGATTTTATTTAATAAAAAAATATTTAAATTGGTAAAGTGTTTTGTTTGGGCATTATCTAGGTATGAGGTGAGAGGGTGATACTTAAGGGAGGCTTTTACATGAGCTTTCTTGTGGCCTACAGAGGGTATGGTCTGCACTTTGATCCCATTCAGACAGGCTGGATCCAGGTAAGCCAGGTACGCCTTTCTATTAATGCAGATGGAGAATGGCAGGGGAGCAGGAGGGAATAAGGCAGCAAAGAGGGAGTGCGGACCTGAGCATTTTTACCAAAAGTAAGGACAATAATTAGAGGAATAATTAAAGGAATAATTAATAATTAAAGGAATTAACAGATGCCAGGGTATTTATGAAAATTTGTCTCTGGATTTTCCCAGTCCTGCATCATAATAACAGCTTTATAGGATTCTACATAACTGAAAGAAAAATCTACTCCCTTAGGTGTACATTTTTCAGTCAAAAACCTTGTGACAGGATATACAATTTTACATTTTTTTAAAAATATTATAATTATGAAAGAGAAGACTTTAAAAACCTTTGTGTGTATGACTTTGTATGTAAGACTTTAAAAACCTTTGAATATGATGCATAGCCAGAGGCTGCTAAAACTAATAATAAAGAATTCTTTTTCTAAACTAGCTCACTTTGCAAGAATCACTGAATAAATATTGTCTCTAGAAAAAAATAATGCTTTGAATAGCAGCAAGTGACCAGAGCTGAATCAAATTTTCCAGGTGAATACTGTATTTGTGGAAAAATGCACTCTATAAATAAATAGTGGGTACTGATTTGTGCCAAACTGGAAGAATTTTACTTAAAAAAATAAAATATAAAAAATAGGAAAAAAAAAAAAAAAAAGGAGGAAAAGGGAGGAAGAGATGAGGATCCAAGAAAATATTTTTGTAATAAGTAGTTTTGAATTGTTTGGTTTTGGATGTTTGAGATTTGCCAAAATGTAAATAATAAAAAGGGTTAAGTATCTAAGTAAGAAATAAGGAATTTCATTTGGGGTGCAAGAAATGTTTCAGCTGACACAGTGGTTTGGTTTCTTTTTCTCCTCCTATAATTGTTTTTCTTTTTTTTCTTTTCTTTTTTTTTCTTTTTTCTTTTTTGGGTTGGCCAGTGAACTGAAAAATCAATTACTCCCAGATCTCTGCAGCTGAGACAGTGTTGCATTCATCCTCTTCAAAGTGACAAGCAACTGTTAACATTACTAACAGCAAAACCTATGAAAGAAAGGCTTACATTGCCACACAGTGTAGTTGACCCTCAAGTTGTCTCAGGAGAGTCAGCTGGAGCGAGGCTGGTGTGGCTGGAACCCCATTCTGAGAGTTCCTTTCCAGTAGGTGTCAAATATTTAATACAAATATTTTATCAGTTCCTTTTTCTTTTTTCCCCTTCTGAAAATAAGAGGGAATTACATGAAACAATATTGTGTTTAAAGGCAGATATCCTCATTTTAAAAATATATTTGAGATTATTATATGGTGAAAGGACTCTTCAAAAAAGTCTGTGAATGATGCGGGAGTTGAAAACACTTTGTCTTAAGATCCTCATCTTCCCTTCTGGAAGGGGATGAGGGGAAGGCATTAAAAAAATCAAAAGGACCTGAGTTCTGAAACTACAAGTGGTCAGAACATAGATTTCCTGAGCAGTAAATTCTTAACAGGCATCATGTTATTTGGTTGTATGTAATGTTTCTGTCCATGAAGAATAACATGGGAATAAATATAGGCTATTAGAATCAAATATTCAAGATTAAAAAGTGCACATCAAATTCACAAGTTGCATGTTAACTAGTTTTCTGTATCTTGAGTTCATATTTTAATCGTTTGAGGAGTATAAGAACTACTAATAAGTAGTGAAACCTATTCTACCTTCTCGGTTTAGATAGTACTGCTTATGGAACTGATCTTATCTATAAAGTGGCAGTCTAGCAGTTCTTAAGAAAAGTAGCTGTTCCAAAATTGTAAACCACTCTACAGAGATGAAAGGGAATACCCTACTGACTACAGGTCATGACAAATTACATTACGCTAGAATATTCCTAAAAGCGAGATCTGCAATTCATATCACATTGCCTGTGCTACCTTCTGAAGAAGGTTATTCTTTTGTCTTTGGATGTCTTTAAATTTCCTATTTTCTCTGAAGAGATTCTCTGAAGACCTAAATATGGTATCGACTATTTTTGATAATGAAATTTAATTATCCTTCATGACTAGCCTACTATTCTTAATTGCTTATGTCTTTATTTTTTTCATGAAGAAAATCTGTTCATGTCCACCCTGCCTATTCTTTGACCCACTGGCAAATTAATTTGTAACGATTTTAAAGTTCTAGCTGGACTCAAGTTACACAAATGTAAGTTTCTCAGCTTTTGTAAAATAGAATATGAGTTCCCCCCCCCACCATACCCCCCCCCCCCCTTTTTTTTTTTTTTTAATATTCTGAACAAGGAAAAAAAAAATCCTCTTTTGGCTCAGGCTCTCTAGAATATATTTTAATTCTTACTGGGTGTGAAATGACAGACATTTGGATCCTGCAAGGAGAAAAAAGAAAAAAAAAAGGGGGAAGGAAGAAAGGAAGTAAAACATCATGATACCTTTCTGAACTTACATTTTTAAGTTACCTGAAAGTTAACTTTTAAGCTGGAAACCTGTGCATTCCCAGGCACTGAATGAAAGGTTCTCTGAGATTCTGTCAAGGCAGAATGTACTTGTTGTTTTGACCTTCAATAAGCTATCCTTTGGAGAGGTGGGAGATGGGGTGGAAACCTTGGAAATATCTGTACATGGGAGAAAAATATTACATTACTGAAAAAAAACTGAGACTCCAGGATGGAAGGGAAATTGAACATTAGTTTACGGTGTCTCTGATGTATTGAAAATGACCATACATGTGGCCAGAAGGAAATAAATGTAAAGTAATGAAGGAGTGAAAACGGAATTCTGCAGATATTTGCTTTTTTCACTCGGTGTTTATGATGGTAATAGTTAGTGATGGAAGAACTGCAAAAAATTTGGATTAATGGGGTATTAATTTAGAGCTCCTACATAGTTTACAAAATACTTCTGAGTTCCAAATGCATTGTAAAAATTATCTAGACTATTTGTGCCTACAAAATTTGGGCTGGACATTTCCTTAGGACAGGCTATTTGATAAGAGACCTGATTATTCTTTTTCTGGAAACTAAACTTGCAGTTGAGTTGAAGAGATTTGGAAATTGAAGTGTACATGAGGAGAGGCTATGCAGGAAAAGATGCAGTATATCTTTTCTATAGCCAAGTCACAAAATATAGCAGTCTGTGGTTGCCAAATTGTTCAGCTGTGTGTTAGGAGACCTGAGAGACAGGATGTCCTTCTCCAGAAACTTTATGAAAATATGTTATTTATTATTCTGCACATAGAAAAAATGTATATATATGCCTTAATATATCTGTTACTCTGAGACTTTTCTTTTGTTTCCTTTGTGTGTATTCAGTCTGTGCTTTTCTTAATCCAGATGTTTAAAGCCAACACTCACAGCTCTCTATACTCTTTACCTAGCACTAATCTGCGAGATTTTCCAAGTGAACTAGGCAGAAGAATTTGCATGGGAGACTTTCTTATCAGAAAATGCTGTTTCAGTAAAGCCAATATTTTCCTCTTTTCCTTTCTTTCTTTTTTTTTTTTTCATAATAATAATAATAATAGTAAATTGTGAGTGAAATGTCCTTAAGATAACACCAAAACACACCATTTTTAAATAAAACTTTTTCTTCGTTTTGGAATGACTTATCATTTTGAAATCTATTTTCAATTCTGTAGTCAAACAATGTTTGAAGTCTAAACTGTGTGTGTGTGTAAAGCATGGTGTTTACTCACATTCCGGTTGAGAAAAATCAAATCTAAGAATTGCTTACAAAATGGACAGTTTGAGGCTGAATCTGAAGGAATCATGTCTTCATCTGAGTGTTTCTGTCTTCCCTTGGTTCAGGGTACAGGCAAGAAAGGTCTTGTAGTGATGAAGCTCATATCGCAGCTGGTTTCAGTAGAACCTCTTGAATACGCTACATCACAGAGTGCATGAACCTCAGTGTTGCATGTGTGGCTTTGCACCATTTAAGCTGTCTGTGCTCACAACACAATGCTGTATTGGCTGCTGGACTACACTTACAGGTATTGCAAAACAGTGGTAGGGCAAAATGTCTAGTCCTAACTGGAGACACAGTGCATCCATGTGTAAAAATACATTTTATTTTTTTTTTTTTGAGACTGAGAGAGTTATTTGAACTTCTCGAAATCTCAGAAAACTGTCACGATGAGACACAGAAAGTGACAAGGTTTTGTGGTAATCTTTTCTTCAAACTTTTTTCTCACATTTATCTTGAATGTATTGCCATTTCCTCTGGCCAAGAGATTATCTTGCCTGTTTTTTAAATTGTCTGAAAATTTAAGAAACAAATTATTACTTCCAATTTGGTTAAAATGTTGATCTAATTAAGCTTCAAAGTTGTATTACTCCTGTGCTTCTTACAAAGAAAATTAAGGTCAAAACATTGTCATGAATTTCCCAAATGTCTTGAATATTCATCTTTAATTTAGGATCTGAATGGACTGGAAACACTTGTTCTATAGATTATAATATCACTTACTTGTAAGACTGGAATTAGTAAATATATTCTGTCTTCCTGTTTTAAAGAATTGTAGCATGCTACCCATCAAATGTAACTTTAGGCCTGTACTACCTTATATTTTGGAGGGATTATTATGTTTCTCTGGTCATGTCCTATGTACATGCCACTTTTGGCAGTGATGCCTTGGTGCACTTCAGGGCATCAAACACAGCCTATGGACAAAATCTTTCCGTGGTCTGGGGTGTTATCAGCACTTTTGTGTTCAAAGTGGAACTTCCACCCTTGCTGACAGGAAGTTTGTGAAGTGGTTGGCATTGAGCCATCTCTTGGTGTAATGATCAGAAGTGTTGCAGCTGCACAGGGAATGCTGTGGATGTCTTTATGTAAAAGCTTATCATACAGAACATCAAAACAGTCATAAGCAACCTTTACAGTTTCTTACCTTTCCCCAGTGTTCAGTAACACTACATAACTAGAGAAGACCTAAGCCTTGTTGTAAAGTTATTTTCTAAGTGTGCTCTTGTCCCACATGGCACCACTTCTTTACAAAGTGAATTCTGCTTTATGAGTTTTACTGCACCCCCACTTCTTTCCTTCAGTTTCCTGGCTCTCTTGTTTTCCTTCTGTTGGCATTTCTGCCCTTGATACTTCTTTACAATAAGAATTTCTCTACATATTCTCTCCAAGAACTCATCCCAGTAGGCTTCTACCCCTCTGATAATGGATTAGAAGGGAAGTAGTAACATTGGCATTCACAAATGTAGTGCAAACATTTTTCAGTGAATTTGAGCCGCAAAAGTTGTTGCAATTGCTTCAGGTTTTGTTGTTCTTCTTGTTGTTGTTACTGATTCTAGAGTACAGCTCTGTGTATGTTAAGTGGAAAGAGAATCTAATTTTTGCTGCCCTAAAAATTAGAGAATTTCTTTTAAGTGTAAGCTCAAATTTCATGATACCTATCACATGCTCCATCATTAAAGGACATGTCTGACACTATTGCAAAAACAGAGAGCAGCTGTGCTCTTGAACATATTCATTTTCTCTGCCGTTGTAGCCAGGACTGGGGTAGATTTTAAACTCTGTTCCAGAGGCTCTGAGTCCCAGCCAAGGTCTTGCAAAGCTGGCTGATTTCTTCCTTTTAAAGCGCGTTCTCGTCCCCAGATGACTTCATGCAGCACTAGCTGGCAGCAGCAGGTGGGTGAGTGCCTAGTCATGCGACAGAGAAGAATCAGAGAAAGAACTGCTTCATCCTTCATAGTATCCAAGAGTATGGGATAGCAGTGCTATTGCTCTAGGTAACCTGAACCTGCAGAGCTGTAACACTCCCCTTCGTAGCACTGAGATAACACACCCGAGGAGCTGTTTTCCTGAGCATGGGCAATATTTTTCAGTTTTGCATTTGTGTCTGTGAATTGGAGGATATTTAACCAACTATTCCTAGCTATTGCCAGACAAATGCTCACCCTGGCATTTCTGTGTGGTTGGGTACAATCTCAGGTACAACTAAGAGACTTCTTAATAAGTTTTTTATCAATAAGAGTGGCAGCTTCATTTTGTGATACCTAAACATTTTGAGTGAGAAAAAATATGTTTTTCCAACATCTAAAAAATATCTTTATGGGCCTTTCCTATTCAGAGGGGGTAAGACTGGCCTGTTCAACATTACCTTATCATCCATCTGACCTGTTTAATTTGTTTTTTACACTGTTTTTGTAATAATTCCATGGGAATTTAGCAATTGCCAAACCAATGGCAGTCATTAAATACTTGATGGCTCTGTGCTAGTGAGCTATGGAAAGCAGAGCTGTTTGCTTTACGCTTTTCTCTTGCCTACATCCTTTAGCAGCTGAACTCAAAGAATCTGACTTTGTACATTCTTACATTGAGGTAAATATTCAAATGACTCTAGAAGTGACAGTTACTTTAAGGAAAAAAATAGCATGCAATTGGAGTGAGCCCTAATCTAATACCTTTGGTTTGTTTGTGGATGTTGTTTTTCTTTCTATAATCTGTAGTGAAATAGCTCACAGAAAGCTGGCAAAACAAACAAACAAACAAACAAGCAAAAAAACACTGTATTTGAAAATTTGGTTCCAGCTGATTTTATACCTAAAAACAGAACTCTGGATGGTCTGCTACAACTGGTTCATTAAATCCTGTGCTGTTAGCCCTCAATTAGAAGCATGAAATTGCAACACTTCTTAGCAGATTTGCTGACCAAATATGGAGAGATTCCATATATCGTTCTGAGTATTTTATATTTGGGCTCTTAAAGAATGTATGCAGTTCATCTAATGAAGCATCTGTATGTATGAGAGAAAAGAAACAGATTTCTGATCTCTCTCTCTGTTGGTCTATCTGCCTGTGTCTCTATTGAATGAGTGGGGTAAAACTCCCTTTACATTTTTAAAAATGTTTCTTGGACTCTTACCAGCAGGTTTTTACAGTCTGTTGCCTGCCTCTCAGATTAGAAGAACACTGGCATATTTTAACAGTTTCCTAGGATCCCAATAGTCTTTAATTAAAAGGGAATTGATGTTTTGGCGTGCAACCAAAACATGGGAGACACTGGAAGCAGAGAACAGGCTGTAGCAAGGGGCAAACAAATAAGTAAAACACAGTCCACAGCAAACAGGTAGAGGTTTATTAGTATGCAAGGGGATTTCTTCATTTACATAATGTTCCCACAGAACTGGTGATTGGTAGCATTAGCAGGGAGGAGCTTTCTGCTGTACAGAGTCTGAACCTACTCCACCCCCTGGAAGAGCAGAATATGTTCACCAGTGCCTTTCCAAAACACGAATTTCGATGGCTGCTGAAATTGTTTATACTTTAGACTTGTATTGATCAACTGTTGAGGCAGCTCGGTATGTTGTGTTTGCTAGGTTTAGGCTGACTCAGAAGCTGTAAGTTCAGTTAATTAAAGAAATTAGATATCTGCAAATTACATGACTTTCACAGAGCAGAACAGCTAGTTGTTCTTTTTTTTTGGGGAGCAGTTTGCTTGAAGAGTGCTGAGTAGTAGGGCTGGGGTAAAGCATTGAAACTGCAAGTGAATGAGACTAGCTGAAGTTCTGAAGGGAAGTCAGATGTGCACTGAACTATTGTTTTAGTTAATCCAGGAAGAGAATTGGTTTATTAGCTAATTCTAAATAATGAAAGACTGATACCTGAAGCAGTTATTAGTAAAGACCTATAATCAACAATCAGTCAGTTGCACCCTTTTACAATAACGCAGTAATTTTGTGGATAAATAAATCTGTATTTTTAACCCAATATTGATATTTATTGTTGCCTTTTTTTTTTTTTCTCCATGTTCATGTTACTTGCTGAATGCCTTCTATCTCTTTCTACACATAGGTGGTACATGCCAGAGCCCTGCTCTTCCAGCCTTAGTGCGTCCTCCTGCTCCACCCTTGCAGCCGTCGCTGGATATTAAACCATTTCTTCCGTTTCCTCTGGATACTGCAGCAGCAGTCAATCTCTTCCCCAACTTCAATGCAGTAAGTACACTCCTAACAGTTACTGTCCACTTCAGTGAGCCACAGTTTCCACAGAAGGCTCAAGAGGGCACAGAGTAGAATTTTATGTACTCAATTAAACCTGGAATATCCTCTCCCATATCGAGGGCCAAATAGCTCTTTCAGACACAGTGGTAGGCCATAAATTAAAGCCTAGCTGAGTGTTAGCCAGAAATAATGTAGAAGGAAGAAAAGGATACGATCCCAAGTGACATGCAATAAAGTTGCAGGACATATCTAGTCCCAGGCCTTGTGAGTTTCCCAGTCTAACTTAAGATGTGCAGAGTTTTCCTAACATAAAGTTTGCTGCAAGCATGAAAACCAAGTGATTCTACATCTCATCTCCAACATCCTTCTTGAGAAATATCTAAAATTTGCAAATCAGAGGGGCAAAGTTTATCTTTGTAAATGGTAAAAAAATTAGGGGCAATTAAAGCAGGAATGGAAAAAACATTAGCTGGTATATGAGCTATTCACTGGCAAACAATCTATTATTTTTATTTTTTTTTTTAAAGATTAGGATACATTATTTCTATCCCTTTAAATTAAAAGCAAGGTTAGATTTCTCTTTAATAATTTCTTAACTTATTCATACTATCTAAAAATTTTGAAATCTACTTATTACTTCTTAGGTATTTCATTATTTTACTGACCTAAATAGTGAGTGTTTCAATTTTCCCCTTTCTAGCTGAGGTATTTAATGCTGTAAAAGAAAGAAAAATTTTAAATTGATTTTAAATTTGTTTTAACTTTATGGAATCACGTCACTTTTTAACTCAAGGATTTTCTTTTCCTCATTTACCTGTGCTACATATAGGAAAAGAAAAAGTTAAGAGTGTGCTTGATTACTGTTGTGGTTTAGCCCGGCTGGCAGCCAAACACCACACAGCCGTTCGCTCACCCTCCCCCCTCCCTCTCCGGGATGGGGGAGAGAAATGGGAAAGTGAAGTCTGTGAGTTGAGATAAAGACAGTTTATTAAGACAGGGAAAAGAATAACAACAACAACAACAACAACAACAACAACAATAATAATAATAATAATAATAATAGTATTAATAGTAATAATGTGTACGAAATAAGTGATGCACAATGCAATTGCTCACCACCCGTTGACCGATGCCCAGCCTATCCCCGAGCAGCCGGCCCCCCCCTCCACCCCGGCTAGCCACCCCTATATATTGTTCAGCATGACGTCAGATGGTATGGAATACCCCTTTGGCCAGTTTGGGTCAGCTGTCCTGGGTCTGTCCCCTCCCAGCTCCTGCTGCATCCCTAGCCTGCTCGCTAGCAGGACAGAGCGAGAAGCTGAAAAGTCCTTGGCTTGGTGTAAGCACTGCTCTACAACAATTAAAACATCAGCATGTTATCAGTGCTCTTCTCATTCTAATCCAAAACATAGCACCCTGCCAGCTACTAGGAGGAAAATTAACCCTGTCCTACCTGAAACCAGGACAGTTACCTACTCTGAGAGACAGAGAGAGGGGTGGAAATTGTTATGCCATAACATTACTAATTAAAATATGAAATCTTAATTTTCATAATTAAGAGTAATAGAAAAGCATACCCATTCTAGAAGTGATTTGTAGTAATTGATAGCAAATTTCAATAATTAAATGTTAATTTATTTACCTTCTATGTATGTTTGTTTTGCTTTAAAGCAATTGAACTGATTATGAGAAATATTTATTTACGAAGTCTTAGATGCAAGCAATTGACAGCATTAATAGAGATAAGAGCAGCTATAACATGAAGGTCTTAAAATGCTCAGAAAAGATATGTCAAAGAATTGTTACAAAGAAACTGTCAAATTTTAAAATGTGCATACATATGCTGTAAAGTTTTAAAAATTGCTGGTGTTAACCAAGTTAAAACCTGGATAACACATTATGATATGGATTAATTAGATTTAAGTTTAGTGTACTCTAAAACTCTTATCAGTTTTGTTTTCTGATCACTACTTATATTTAATGCAGGAGGCCAGCTAAATTATTATAAACATTTTACTAGAATTTTAGTTTATATTTTATTAGAATTTCTTTTTTTTTTTTTTTTAAGAATTTTCCATACTTCAGGATTTTCAGATAGTTTTGTTAATTGTTTAACTCTGCATAATTCAAATGCAAAATTGAAATTTCACTTCTTTCAAAGACTGATTGTACACTATTAATATCTTGGGGGAGCAGAAGGATGTAATGTGTGCTGATATTAATTTAGAAATAAGAAGGTAAAAATAGACTCCTAGCAAAACCCTGTTATTCCTGAACATCATCTTAGAAGTATATCTTTATGTGTAAGCAGTGTAGTTGGACTTTAGAGACTCCTATCTCAAACTTTTCAGTAACCTGAGCCTAGGTTTCAAGGATAAGACCAGCAGCCCTTTTTAACAACACACTGAAATGCATTCCCATGCAAAGCGCTGCTTCCTGTGATGCATGGCCATCTGACAAATCTACGTTTGCTGAGTGTGTCGGTCCTGAGCGTGAGAATGCTGTCATCTGAGCTGCTGTCATTTACTTATAGACTTTTCCTTGCAACGTGACCTTTGCCTTCTCATCATGTGTGCTGACATGCAGCATCATCCTCAGCGTTCCCATTTTCCTTCTGAACAGTACATTATTGAACACTTCTATGTTTAGCTCATATGCCAGAGCTGGTTAATGGCATCCTCCAAACATGAAGGCTAGCTGAGTAGTTATGCATATTTCTAGAAATTCTTTCCAGGCTGACGAATCTTTGGGGACGCATCAGCTGCTGCTGAGCATTATCATTGTAAAGAGAAGGTAACCCACAAGCCATATTAAACTTTAAACAGAACGTCTGACAAGGTCTTTAAGTATGTGAGTGTGAGACAGGAAAGTGTTTGACCAAAAAGTGACCTGCCTAAATATGCATGCCTGTGAACGATTGTAGCTGTTGATAATGTTTTATATTTATTGACTTCACAATCCTGCACAGTGTAAGTGGAGAAGCATTTGTACTTTGTGACAGAACCAAGGTTAAGCAGGTGATCAGTAAAAGACCTAGAACTCCAAAAACCTGAACTGGATGTTCTCTCTCGTGTTGCAGATAGATTAGCTTTAGCCTTGATTTGAGACATCAAAGTTGTAGATAGAGTCTTAGGAAATAGATTTCCTCTTTACCTTTCCATAATTCTACAGAAACTAATCTGTTTGGCATCATGTCTGGGCTACTTCCCAAGAGTCTAGAAGGAATTCCAGAGTGTTGGCTATTTACAGGCCAAACACACTTTTCAACAGCTTTCCCTTGAGAAAAGCAATGATCAAGGAGGTACTCGAGTAAAGAAAGATGTGTCATGTTCCAGAGAAAGGAAGTCGTCTCTAGTTACGGCAATCCTAACTTAGCTTGTGAGTTTGGTTGTAATAAGCATAAATATCTGGGCTAATCAGTCTAAGTTTCTTTTTAAAAGATAACAGAAAAACAGACAATTTCTCCATTTGTTCAAGTGGAGAAAAATGCACAAAAGTAGCTTGTAATGCAGACACCCTATGTATCTATGTTGGGATGAGGTGAAGTGAACCCTGAAAGTTTCCCATTCATTTCTGATGACTCTAATGAGGGATTGGCTCAGCTGCATCTACGTTTGGTGAGATGAATCCCACATTAAGGGACAGGTCATAAGCTATTCACGGCTAATATGTTAAATTCCACTTAGAAATCAGATGACAGAAGTGCTGACATTGTATTGTATGTCTACAGAGACATGCTTCTACTTATCAAGCAGTTATGCTAGCTTCTAATTATATCTAAAGACAACTTTAAAGGAATTTGAGTATTCAGGCTAACTGGATGTAGGTATTAGGGGAGGTGAAAACAAAGTAATTTACTTGCTTGATTTTTCACACCAATGGAGATTCTCTTAGGCATATACTCAAGATCTAACAAAAAGAAATGCTGATCTTAAGTACACCATACTAATAACAATAATAGTGAGGTGTATTTTATAACATTTTTCACTCTAATTCAGTTTATTACAAATACAAGATTATTTTCTTTGTTACTAATGACTTTTGGTCTAAAGCTATCTCAGTTTTTTGATGACTGCCTCTGAGGAAAACATTCAGCACTGATTTCTGTGAAGTCAAAAGCTTGCATCGAGGCAGAGAATACAGGAGTTAACAAGATCTGTGCAAACCTTTCTCAATAATGTCTCTGGGCACTTCGGAAAGGGGAAAGTAAAAAGCAAGTAACCAGAGAAATGCAGGGATGATAACCTATGAACCTTTAAACCATTCATTTTCATGAGGGAAATTTTCTATTAGTACAAGAAAGCTTAAAGCAAACATACCAATTAACAATCTGGTTAGCTGAACATTTGTAGGTGCTGTACTCTTAATTGTGAAACAAATGGGTACCCTCAAGTCCTATGCAGAAAGGAATTGTAAAAACACAGATGTTTAAATTGAAAACAGTACACTGTTGTGCAGACCCTGAAGAATCACGAGTTCATTGCAAGTTTATCTGTTAGAAAAAGATGAGTTAAGTGTGCAGGATGTACATGGATACATTTTATGAATGAAAGAATCTGAGTACATAAAATACTTATGTAGCTTTCTAACATGTGTTTTGAAGAATGTCAAAAAAAAATAACTTGCCTATTCTGAAAAATGTTTGAGATCATTTAGCAAACATTTTGTATAATTCTGTGTTTTCAATCTTGAAATATTATTTATGCTTCATAGACTGTGGTATGAGCAAGATCTGTAGTGGAAGAGGTCCACAATGTAGAAGATCTGTGTAAATGCTTGTAAGCAGAAATAGAGATACTGCTTGAAAAGATCCATCCTAACTCCAAAATAAGGCCTGATTTCCCCATGTTGCCAGTGGAAGATTTCCCAAAGAAACATCCTTTGGACAGAAATATGATTACATTTTTGACTTTCAACTTATAACTTGGAAGAGCAGTAGTAATGTCAGAACTCTACTAAATTTGGATTGAAAATTCGTTGTTACTCTACAGATGTCTTTTTCTCATGATCCATCTGTAGTAATCCTTGTCCAGTCTCCTGATTTTTCTTGTTTGTTCTCATCCAGTACTTTTAGGTACAATACTTAAGGCTTCATGTGTCACCTTCCCCTGGTAGAGCTTTGCTGTTTGGGAGGGAATGGTGGATGTTGCCCATAGTTTGGAGCTTCTAAGGTAGTGCTCCAACAACAGCTTGTGTTAGGGTGCCAAGGAAGCTCCTTGCTTCCTGAAAACCAACCTGTGAAACTTCCTAGCAGCTCTGAGGGAGGCATAAATGCTACGCTCTTTGTTTACAGAGGTGACACTTGTATTTGTATGTATCAGTAGGGAGTAATTATGGCTGGCTTGTTTCAATAGGAGCCACTTTTCTCCACGCTCTGGTCTTGGTGCCAGATTCTACCTGGCCTGCAACCACCAAGTTAGCTCACGTGGAGCAGAGCTTTCTGGTTGTTGGCAAATGCAGTCTTGTCCTGTTGTGCCAGGTGACGGAGAGAAATGGACAACATAGGAAACCTGCCTACTAATAGTTATCTCTGGGAAGGGTTATGCCAGAAAAAGTAGATAAAACCCATCTAAAGGTGCCAGAAGACAGTTTTGAAATATTTTGCTAATACTCATGTCCTGGGTAGTTTTTTATCTTGAAGAGAGATATGTGCTACAGAGCTGACATGCCAATTTTCTGGATATTATGAATAAGATGTAGCTTTTGATATGGAGGAGTGGAGAAGAATTCTGAAATATATATATATATATTAAATATTAGCAGCCTGAAATTCTGAAATTTACAAAATATATTGCCCCCCCACCTCTTTTTTTTCTTCATAATGACTTTGTTTCATGATTTCTGACATAACTGAGCAGGAGAGCTTAATGAGACCCCCCCCCCCCCCCCCCCCCCCCCCCATATTCTCATCATTTGCCAGGGTGCTTTTTTCAGCACATAAAGTCCTTTGAAGTTAAGTAGTGATGGCTTGCTGTCAGAATTCTTTGTTTCCAGAAGGGCATAGTCGGGGGACAATGCAATAGCTTCAGTTTCATGAGAGTCAAAATGGAATATTGTCTCTGTGGAAGAACTTGGCACTAAAAATACAGTCTGTGCTGCTAGTGATTTTTAATGTTATTTCTGTGAGAAGGACCCTTATCAGGTGGAGAACTGTACTGCATCAAATTGGTAGTTTGTCAGACAAGCAGGGGATTATTGCTTCAGGGGATATTCTTTGCATGGCTGCTCATTTACAGGTGTTTACAAACAGAGTTTTTGGCTTGTTCTTTTCCTTTCCATAGCACTGCAATTGAGCTGTAAGATAGGTATAGTCTTCTTTATAGTTGATATCTCTATTGTTGTTTAGTTTAATATTTTTCAAAAAACAAACAAACAAAAAAAAAGTATTAGGATGATTGCAAAAATAATGGTTGGGTTAGGAAGTCTTTATTCAAATAACACTTTCATCACTGGCCAGGCCATTTAATTAAGAAGTCTGCAGGGCAAGAAGAGGGATCAGGGAGTGAGAAAACACAAGAAATCCTGGCAATTCAGATGTTTTTATTTGGTGCTTGCAAATCAGGAATGAGTCAACATCAGTATGAAATATTCAATTATTTGAATTGGCCAGATTTATTTGCCTTGTATTTAAGTCCTTAATCTATGCCCTGGGCTGTGTCTGAAATAACAGTATTGCTCTGATTCTCTGATGTAGAAGAAATGTTCACAGCTTGGGAAACATGGTAAAATTAATCTCTTTGTCTTCCAGTTATGAGTTAGTTTAAGGTGGTTCCAGATCTCCAGAAATACCCGATCTGTTTTTCTATATAGCCTATGCTCCTTGTCATGTACAGGGAACAGAGCTCATATTCTGGCTTTGTATGAGTGTTCCTGCAGCTCTCTGGTAACCTTCCTGTGGTTGTCTGTGATTGCATGGCAGTTATTTTCCATTGCACTCCAGTGTGGCTGAGAAGCAGTATCTCAGCTCCATAGAAGTTGTCTCCAGTGTGTTTCCTTGTATTTTCTTTGGACTTGGTGCATGGGTAAGGATCATCCTACTAAATCTAACCTTAAACTAAAACTAACCTTAATCCTTTTGCAACCTTCTCAAAAATTTATAGCCTCTGCTTGCAACTACTGTCTGGGACTCCTGCAAGTTTCAACATAGGCATCAGCAAAGGCTTTTTTTTTGTTGTCTTCCTCTTAGTGTTACTTTATGTTTTACCAGAACTGCTGGCCCTGGTATTGGAATTACTTGCATTTCCTCACATCTTATTTGAACAGCTTTAGGATTATGCTCCAGTTAGGGAATTAGCAGCTTCCTATGCTTATGATGAACAGCTGTCACCTGTTACGACAAAGATGACAGCAGTGTTGAGAGTGTAGAGGAGTTTGCTAATGGGTGTAAATGGGTAAATACCATAAAAAAAGTTTTATTCTCATTTAAATTAAATTTGTGCCAAGTGTGCTCCAACCTTCTCTGATTGCTTTCAGTCAAAATTCAGGTTTCTAGGATGCGCATTCTCCTGGGCAAGCAAATTTTAAGATTACCTTGAAATAGCCTAAGTTTTGTGTCATATCACCTTGCTGAACAATAATATACCTATCCTGGAATTCATCTCTGTAACTGTAATGTGGATGTAAATCATCCAACCATAGCTGTTTCCTGGTTGCTATCCAGTTTTTGGAGAGTAATGTGTACCTGTGGTAAATCTGTTTCCATTTATCCAGATGACTTATTTCCAGCATGCATGTAATAGTATCACCTGTGTTTGGCCTTCTCCAGCTATTGTCTCAGCTGGTATTCAGCTCTGTGGCCTCATTCAAGGCCTGATGTCTCAGTGCTGGTGGTCATTTTAACGATTGTAACCTGCAGACTGTATTTGTTTTCATCTCTACTTTATGGATGTTGGTGGGGTGCTGTTCTAGTGTTCTGTTCACTAGCTGAGTGGAGCACGTGCACTTCCACCATGTGTTTGATAGGTCATGATTTCTTCAGGATTATGTTGGCAGTGTATTACTTCCCAGTTACTAAGCACCTTGTGGCTGAAGAGCAGATGTTTGTGCTGCTCCTTTTTGCCATTAGAGAATGGAGGACATTTAACTCATCTCCACCAATTCCAAAGTCCATAACTGACTTAAAAGTTCTGAGGCAGAAGCACCGTTTGTATAAGTTTCTGACTGCACTGTGTCCATACAGTGTAATCTGTACAGTAGGTTATGGAGTATCAGCTTGAAGGTGTTTTCATTAGCAATGTTGTAGGCTAGAAATAGTCTCTGGACAAAGAGCTGTATACTTTACTATCGTTTCCTAAAAATGTCATACAGAAAACTATGTTTTCTGTGTTTTTCTCTCTTTCTCTCCATTTTTGATTTATGGAATTGGTTTCTTTTAATTGTTGAAACAATCAAGAGGGTCTAAATATCTCACATGCTTGCTTGTTTATTTGATGATTAATAATACTGAAGGAATAGACTTTCTGAGTTATCTCATCTTGCCTCACGCATTTGCTAGAGGGCACTGCACAGTGGGCTGACAGATAACTTGCTGTCAGAAAGTCATAGTATCCACAGCAAAGGCAATAGCACAGCCTTTACTGGGGACTAAGGGTCCCTCAGGCATTTGCTTTCATGCAAAACAATCTCGTAAAGGAAATTAAATGAAGTGCTCTTCAGATTTGTCAAGTCTTGATGAGTGGAATTACTTAAAACTAAATTTTATAAAGCATTTTATAAAGCATTTTAAATAATGTTTTAATCAGTTGATATTTACACCCTTTGTCTTAATAGCACTCAGATGAAAAAGATCAATGATTATTTTATTCTGCAAAGACTATAAAACTTTAATGGGTTGCATAATAAGAATAACTCATAAAATCTACAGTTTAAATATGGATGATTATTAACCTGTTTTTAAAAAGCTGCAATTAAAGTGAAAAGGAATTACTTAAAGAAATGATTTGATTACTGCAGTCTGAAGAGGAAAAAGAGTGATAACATTCTAAAATCAGTATTATTTCTGTTGATGAGACAGACATTTGCAAAGATTTAAAACATGAATCTTTCCTGCCTTAGGCATGTTTGTGTTGCTAACCTAGCAACTTAGCTGAATAACTATTTACCGATTTTCACTTTTTTCTTGTTCGCACAACCTGCAGTTTGTTCATCTGAGGACTTTCAAAATTGTCTGTTGAAAAAAGTATGAGCTTGCACAACAGGTAATTTTACATTCAGTAAACACATTCCTAAGCACAATTATCTCATTAATTGCATATTCAGAGCATGCAATAACATTTCTGCTGTTATCCAAGAATTTGTCCTAGAACACCCCTACTTTTATCTTTGATGATAATTAAAATGTTTGAGGCTCTTTCTCACTATTCTTAGTTACAGTAGTTTAGGCTAGCAAATGACACATGCTGAAGTCATCAATCTGGAGTCATCTTATGATGCAATCTCTGATGGAATATTTCTGTAATGTTCATGTCCTGACTAATTTATTTTACCCCAACATTTATTTATTTATTTAATAAGGGAAGAAAATCCCAAAAGGTTTTATGTTAGATTTGTACAGTAGAATTGGAATATAGAACTCCAAATTCTCATGCAACTACTGTTTTTCCTGGCATCTTTCCTTTGGCTGTTCTGAATACTTAGTTATACTGCTTTTTTTTTTTTTTTTTTTTTTTAAGTACATAGTTTTCTATAACATATGTAAGTATCAGTCTTATTATTGAAAAGAATACAAATGAATGAATTTCTATCATATTTTGTCCAGTGTTAAATGTAGTGTGGTGTCATGAGTAAAAAGTCATGTGACATATTTCACATATTATTTATGATCAGAAAGAATCAGAGCTTTTAAATAAATTCTTTAACTTTATAATTCTTAAGATTCTAAGACAATCAGGATAGAGTGGACTGTAAGAACTGTCTTAATGACTCACAACAGAAAGTTGTCTATAACTGAACAAAAATTGCAGATTAAAAAAAAAAAAAAAAAGATGTATAGAAAGGAGTCATTTGAAATTACAGCTGAAGGTGGTGTTATACCTGCCGAAAAGCAGACAAAGAAGCAGTTTATTTCAGTAATTTGCTATGGAAACTGTTACGGAATTTCTAGGATGTCTGAATAGCAGCAATGATGATCCTAACAAACAGAGGTCATGGCAGGAGTTCCTAAAGTTGCATAAAATAACTCTGCCAAGGAAATATTTGAAGAAAATTTTATAAAGGCTCAGATTCAGACCCAGTTATTCCTGAGACATTTGTCAAAAAGCCAGAAAAGGCATAAATTTGCAGCCTTACTTTTCTCTACTCCTGCACAGTTTTCACTGGGCCTATCTGTAGTCCATCATGTCTATGTTGTATCAAAACAGTTCTGGAGAACTATGTCCACCATACTACGATATCAACTTGTGATCATGAAAATAGTAGAGACTGATTATCAGATGGTTTTTAGTTCTTGAGCTAATCATCCCTCCAGAAAAGTCAAATGGCTGATCATGTGCTTGCACAAACCTTTAATTTCAACAGATAGGGCAGCTATTGATATATGGGGGTAATGAAATGAGACTGTAGCAAGGTAACAAGCTTTATCTGTTCTTATATCTTCTGTCTGACAATTTAAGGAAGAACAGAAGAGTAGATAACACATATACCAACACTTTCCAGACTCTACCTCCAGTGAAGTGTATTTTAGGAAGTTCTTAAGCTAAATGTGTTGACTTGGCATGTGATAGCCCTCCATGAGGTAACATGCTGACCAAAATGAATCAGCAGGAAAGTTTGTTGATTGTAATTACTAATGAGGTAACTCGAGTTTCCTCTTTCACCTCCCCAGATGGTGCCTAATATACTCAGGCAGGGAGAGGTATAGGAAAATTTCCTTGGGCAACCTGAGTAGTAGTAAGAGGTAGGAATGTGTGAACTATGACTTGTTATAACCAGTAGAAGAATGATTTTTGATGTGCTATGCTTGTGGAAGCTGGGAGTAGATGAAAAAATATCCATCACTTTACTCATATTTTGTTTGAAATGTACTGATTTGCTAATGGATCCAACCCATTACATTAGTGGTGTTGCTAGGACTCAGATGACAAAGATTAATCACGGAGATGATGCCAGAGTTAATTATAGCAGTGCCCTCCCAAACAGCACTATCAGCTCTGGGAGGCAGTAAAAGCTATTGTTGGAGTTAAGAAGTAACATGAGAGAGGAACAGCAGTGCAGAGACAACTGTCAGTGAAAGGACTGGAAAATACAGGATATATGGCACTGGGTATGGAAGAGAGGTGGAGGAAGAACAGAAGGCTTCCAAGAAGAGAGACTTAGAAACTGTCTCAGAACAGGTATTTGGAAGATGCACTTGCCACACACACACTCATTCACTCACTAATGTTGGAAACATTGCAAAGCAAGTTAAAGTATCTAGTTTTGACTTATAGTGCTTACATCTTTGTTCCTGGCAGGAATGGTTCCTTTCTTTTTTAGTTTCCCACTTTATGCAGGAAATTAGTATCTCCTGATACCGTTTGAAGCAGGTTTGTTCTCTCAAAATGTATTGTATTTATTTTTAATTTACTGAAGCTATACCTTTTTGAATCCTAATTTTGATTTTCTTTCTAAATTTGAAAGAAGAGAGAGAAATTACCTTGGTACTTACTGAAAATGTCTCAAAATGAACTAACACAGCACAAAATTTAGAAGTCTGTGCTTCTGAAATCAAAGAAAATCCTTCTGTAAGAACAAGCCCTCAGATACTTAAATACTCATAGATTCACAGTTGTTCGCTACCTGTTCCTCAGTAAGAATTACCTGAAGTGGAATTGTTCTTAAATTTTTATGCACAGACAATAGCACACATTTTTGGTAAGTGCCTTTCATTTCTTTTAAGCAAAGCAGTAGACCAAATCTACTTCAGCAAATACAGTGTATGCATGTCTCCTCTGTAGTGTCTCCTCTCTTCAAACAGGCTCTTTCTAGAATATGAAGTAGTGTCTGTTTCAGATGACACCAAATTGCACAGAAAGGAGGGATCTGAAGACTAGCTTTTATTTTATTTGCTAGGACTCCAACATCCAGTTGACGTGGAAAAGCTGTATTTCATTTAGAATTACTCCCTTTAGCTTTCTTCACAAACCACTGCAACTTTTCAGGAGTCCTTCAATTTCTTTTTTAGAAACTGCTGTAATATAGCAACAGATCTGGCACATAAATTGATGCTGACCCTGACAGTAAATAATTCTCTCTGTGAGTTGCTAAATTTAGCGTCCCTTGAGCAGCTCAGGTGAAAGTACAAACAAATTTCTGTGGTTGATGGCACTTGTACTAATACAACGATAGGATCAACTTTGAATGTAAAAAAGTAAGAGAAGTGTTAATTTCGAAAAAATTGAGGCTTTCTTTTTCTAGTTTAATGAGAAATTGACAGAACATAACCAACTCTGTACTCAAAAATACAAAACACACTATGTATGAAATGTGTTAGGATTCCTGTCCTTGCTTGTTCAGTTCTGTGATTTGATTAGTATATTTGCTTCATCCTATTTGGACCCAGAGTAGTGTACAGTGAAATTTTATCTACATTTCTTAAAACAGCATTTCTGTGGACTAGAAAGTGGCAGGAGAAGGTTGTGAAGAACAACTTCAAGTTCTGTAATTAAACATCTCAAAAATTTGTTAGGCTTTTCAGTAAGATACAAGATTAATCAGTAACACAAAAAAGCTACTTAATACCACAATAAATCTTATTTAGTGTGCAACTTCTCTTAAATATGAGGAGTATTAACAATCATCTGCTTTGGTCTTTAACTATCATTAAAAACATTTACATCTTCAACCTACTCAGTGATTTAAGATGATTAGATAACCGGAAGATTTTTTAGATAGCTACTACTGGCGAGAAGTATGCATTATACCAGATTTCTGAGCAATGCTAGGAAATGATTGTCTTAGTAGGCTTTTATTCTATAATAGTATCAAAAATTGATTTCAGTTACTTTTTCCTGACTGTTCATAATGCAGAATGAGAGAGAAACTGCAAGTTTTTTTAAAAATTGAGCTGGGGGAGCACATTTTTGCTGATTGAGATGATTCTTAAAGGGCTTGGCAATTTTATTGGATAAAAATTACCTATCTTACGTGTAACAACATTCAGGTAGTTTCTGAACTTAAGAAAATCCTGTATGACAACAGGAGAATGTGAGACACATTGGAACCTTGGGAATTTAATTTGGATTCTGCTTTATAGTCAGCCTAAAACTCTAGCTTATAAACTAGCCATGCATTGTTTTCTTTTTCTCTTTTCTCCTCATATCGTCTGTGTCTGTAGTAGACTTTTTGATGCATTTCTTCCTCAAGCCAGTAATACTGGAGCACATAGAATAAAAGCAAATCTGTTCAAGTTAGTCTAATGAGTTTGAACCTCAAAGGTTCTGGTTGAAATAAGTCTTTTCAAACCCATCCTTAGGCCTTAGTTTATTTCATCTTGTTTATCTATTGTTAATTTTACATATGAAATGTCAATTCTGAGTAACTTTACTTTTGTTTAACCTCCATATATTTTGTTACAATGTAATCTATACAAGCCCTTCTTTCATATCTGATGAAGCATCATTTCAAATCTCCATAAAGGATTTTTTTTTTTTTAAGTAAATACTGCTAAAATATCACTATGTTACCTTCCATTTGAATAGTTATGTGGCAACAAGTGTGTGCTTAAACCGTGGTTGTGATCCAGTAACCTCTTAAATTGCAATTGCAAACATTATTTATCAAGTCTGTTACTATTGGTCATTAGTTTACAGTTGAGTCCTTTGTTTGGACCAAGTGCAACATGCTTATGTACCCTTTGGCAGGCACAGCCTGAGCAGGTTGGCAGAAATCAGTAACTTCAGCAAAATGATTCTCAACTAGTTCTGCAGATTGTTCCTCCCCATTAGCTAATGACAATTCTCAGGGCCTAGTCAACCTTTTTCTGACTTTGGGAAAGCACTTTCTCCCTTTTAATGCTCTATTCTACTTGTCATTTCTGTAACAGGGAGTGATAGTGCATTCATGCCCTCTAGGATGCTTTTCCATGCTCTGGTTGGTGTTTTGAAAACTGGCTAATGTTCACAGAAAGCTTGGAAAATGTAATGTGCCTGGAGAGTCCTACAAGTGTTAAAGGATTACATCTGCACTATCAAAACGTTTTATGCTTCAATAATAGTTATTTTTGAGTTACAACCCCCTTGCCTGTTTCCCCAAAACTTTACAAAATAGTTAGCAGTGATGGACTTATCAGTGATGACTGCTTGATACCAACACCTAATTTCTGGTTTTATGTGAATATCTATCATAACTATGCTTCAGGCAAAATTATGCCTTAATCTCTAAGGGCATTTGTTTCTTTGATCCATTGCTTCATCCAGGCCATAAAATAAAATAAAGGTGAAATATGTCATTAAAGGTAAGTCTTACTGTTATTGCTTAAACTTATCTGTTTGGGGGACCGCCTCATAGGTCCATCTCCAGATAAACACTTGAAAATATTAGATCAAAGCAAATAAACAAAACAAAAAACAAAACAAACAAACAAACAAAAAAACAGGTTACTACAAAAGCTTATCTGGAATGATTTACTGAAACAATCTCCTGTTCATTCTAATACAGTCGAATACCTCCCATTTTCCTGTAGTTTTTAATCTTACAGTGTCTCCCTGTGAAGCATATGGATCTAACTCCTGAGCTTTTCTTAACTTAGTTACTATTCATGTATGATTTTGCTTGCCATCACTTTCTGCTGGCTCTTCCTTAGGTGATTAATTAAAGGAACTATTTTAAATATATTCAGATTTTGCCTTCTAATAAATCTTAAGGAAGTGATTTAAACAAAGAATGCAAATGAGCATATTTGATCTGTGAAGACAAATCGTCTAATCCAATTGTGTATTAGACCTCAAATTGTCATTTATGTAATGATTTAAAAGGCAAGACATCCGTAAACATAGTGGCAGAAAGACCTGTAGAAAGTAGATTGCTATAGACTTCCCTGGCTTTTTGGTTAGAAAAAATAGAGAAAGAGTTTTGGTGCAAAGTGGGGAAAATTAACATCGAAACAAATTATCAGCATTTTCTTTACTTGAAGTTAGAAACTCACAGTCATTAAATAGGTTTATTCACTATAATGATAATGCTAGTTAAAAGATCAGTGTTGAAAATTAGGATATTTAAATATGTTAGTAAGATCTGAGATACCTAATTTGAGGACATTCCAATATTTAAAAGAAAAAAATCTGGCTTTTGTTTCCCTCACCTCCATTTGCTGAACAATTCAACCATGTGTCAAAATAAGCTGCTAAACGCCCACTGTATGAGGATATAACCAAGTCATATTACGAACTTTTTTGCAGAAATTTAAGTTAAAGTGGATGAGGTGTCTGACCTAAACTGATTTATAAAAGCAAAAGGTACAATATGAACCAACTGTTTAGCACCTTCCAGAGTCAATGCAGAAAGATGTGTAGCTACAGAAAGGAACTATTCCATCTGAGGCACTTACCTGGGATAGCACTAACCATCTACAGGAGGTACTTAGCTCCTCTAACTATAGTAGAAGCCTGGATTATTACCTTAGAAGTCTATATTATAGATTACTATAAATCCTATACTTACTATGCTGTCTTACAATGCTGTTTCTGAGGTAGCCAACTGATGCAGGAAATTCCAATCAGATATGAGGAAGAATTTGTTTTCCATAGTGAGTGTTTTCGAATGCCAGACTAGTTTGCCCAGGAAAGGTGTGAACTCCCTATCCAAGGAGATAATCAGAACTTCACCGGGCAAAACTGCAAGGGCCTGGGTACAAGAGCCTGGGCAAAGCTGCCAGTTGGTGCGGCACTGGGGAGCTTCAGCAAATGTTTCAAGCTACACACAAGCATGTTTCAAGCTACATTACTGTGTGCATTCTAAAGGCCTACTGTAAAGCAGAGAGACTAAGACTATTGTGGTTAGAGGAGATAAAAACCTATAAAAGGGAGCTGGTGAAGAAACAAAGCAGGAAGGATTCTGTCTAGCCTGCAAGGAAAGACTGTTAGGGAAAAGTAATAGGTTGTGTTGGACCAGCAAGCTACATGTCACCTACACTGCTACTTTTCTTTTCCTAGAGATCTAGAAACAGTGACTAGATTCTGCTCAGATCATTGGCTTGGATGTATATGGGGGGTTTAGTGTTAGAGCCTGTACAAAATATTTTAGTATCTGTTTATGTAATAATAGAAAAAAAAGAGTTATGGCATACAGATAGAAACTGGCATTTTTAATTAAGCTGTGATATCATTCTCTACTGGATATTTACAAATTGTCATTTCATCAAGAGGAGGCCACTTTTTAATACAATGTAGTTTTTAGTATCAATTAAGGAATAATCATTTCTAAGTGTTTGATGTCTTGAAAGTAAAAGACATTAATACTGCTTATAAACAGTATTTTAAACTTCACGCAGTTGCTTGAGCAGAATAGATGCTGACTGAGTGCTTCAATTAGACAGTGAGATGTTCAGTTTGGAAAATTCACACTGTGAGGGAGAAACTCACAATTAGAGCTTAGGTTTGGTCTGCATTCTGCTTGCCGAAACATCTGCTGTAAGGCAGTGTGTTCTTTTGACGTATCATGAAACGAAATGCCTTTGATTAATTTTTACCTGCAGTTTAATGACATAACTATTGAAATTCAGAATATATATGTTTGGGTGTACATTTTTCTTCAGGATGTGATGATGTGACCAGTCATAGACTATTCTAGTCTGACAGTGTTACTTACTCATTGTAAAGGGCTGACAAGTTTTTATTGTGCCAAGTCTACCTGTTGTCTTAGTATCCAGCACTGTGTTTTTTAAAGACTAATGCACGGTGGCAGGAGGTAGAAGCCACTGCAATGGGCACTGCATGGATCCTTCTTTTTCAGTTATCCATATATATAGAAGATTTAAATTTATTATGGTGTGAGTTTGGCATGAAGTAGAAATTCAAGCAGTAAACTGTGTTCAGCACTTTGATCGATTTGCAGTCAATACATTTATTCTTTTTTTTTTTTTTTTCCAAAGTAAAATGGCAGCTAGAAATATACCAAGGACTCCAGAAAAATTACTTCATTTTAATATTATCTTCTACAAAGAGAAAGGGATAGAATTCTCCATGCTGGTCTGCAAAACCAACTTGTTGCAAGCAAGAGTAGGTCCTAGCTACTATCAACTGATATCTGAGTTCTGATATCTGATAACTGATATTCTGATTCCTGTCAACTCGGAATGTTGATTTTGTTCAATGATTTTGTTCCTCAGCGTCCTGTGTACCTCATTTTCTTTTTGATGGGTTAATAGAGTTGCAAAGACATTGGTATTCAATTCAGGTACAACACGAGATCAGTGGACAAGCAAGAGATTGACTTGAATTCTTCTAAATGGTGTAGTATCATCTTACTGCAGACTCAGTTTCAACAGCAGGATGAGGTAGCTACCGTTTCTTTTCATGCACAAAAATGATGTGAAGCAGAGACCTGAAAATGGGCTGTTGTCAGACTCTCAAATGTAACACCCATTATTTCAACTGACGTAAACTGGTTATCTCCATTGCTCAGACATACTGAATTTTCTTGTGTAGTTTGGAGATGGCATAATGGTTTAGATACATAAACTGTCTTTTTGAGTCATCTCCAAATAGTAATGTTGGATGTAACTAGACTCTGTGTGGTGTAATTTTAATTTTAAGAGATTAGGAGAATCTTTTAACAGTGTATTTGTGAGTAGTCTTGTGGGGTGAGGGACACTAAAGGAGGGTGTGATAAAGTATTTCACTGCACATATTTGCTTTAGTCTGCATTTGGTTATAACGTAGAATTTTACCTATGTGTCAATTATAGCTTCTTAGTATTGCTGTTGCCTCAAAGAGAAGACATATGTCTTTTCTAAAACAAGGCTTTGTTAAATGTTGTTAAAGGTTATGTCAAACAAGCATAGATTTAATGGAAACAATCAAATTGTTTATCAATCCATTTGTTCTTTCAGAGACAGCTAAAAAATTCTGTAACTACTTCACCTTTCCCACTCCAAAATATTACTGGAGTTTAGGTTTTGTGTATCATCACTTAGGCAGTCATTCCAGCTCAGTCTCAGACAAAATCCTTTTAATAAAATTCACTTATTACTATAAAATTCTTTCATTATTAGTTTAAAAAAAAAAAAGTAATAAAAAAGATATTTTAACTTTGTTCTGCTCTGAATTGGGACCTTCAGCAAAGAATTTTGCCTTTAAACTACCATTATGCATCTGATTTAGCATGCTAATCCTTGAGGCACAGATCACACCTTTGTAATATGCAATGGCCAAATACATTGACTGTTCTTAGGGAACATGAAAGGGAAAATAAACCCATCATAGCCCAAAAGTATGGTAGCTTCTGTTATTAGCTCAGAATGGTTGTTCAACACCTCATAGAGAATTAATTCTAATCTAAGATTTATATGGCTTGATTTATTTAATATCAATTTTACTTTTATTTTTAAAAATACCTCAACTCCTTTTGTATAGATATAAATGCAGGCACTGCTGGATAATAGAACAACATGCAGATTCAGTGACCTGATGAGGAAGGGGAAACCTCAGTAGTGACAGTAGTTAGTGAGAAAGGCTGGAGTGAAGTGTATGTTTTAAATTTTATGTTAGGAATAAACTAGACAAGATGATTATGTTGAAAGCCTCTTTGAAAAAGGAATGCTTTGCAAGAAACTGTAGAGAACAGCAGACTGAAGAATGAAGGAAATGTCAGTACTCACCCTAAGGCAGTCAGTCATTCCACTTCCTCTGAGAATTTTAAAAGTAAAACCGTGTTTTCTTTCAACCTATGCATTTTTTAGTGTGTATATAAGGTACTGTGCCTCTGAGCTAGTGGTTTCCCATGTATTCACATGTTAGTTTATAAGCTGAACCCTATGTCTTCCTGTTAATCTCATAGCAGAATGACAATTGTCCTTCTTAAGTTTATCCACCTGTCATCTTATGTCATCATTCTGTTCCACCTGGGTCATCTTCAAGATTCCTCATGACCAGTGTCAATGAGGTGACAATGACTCTGTCCTACTCTCTCCATAATTAAAGTTTATCTAGTAGGGACAAGTTCAGAATGTGTAAAGTTCTCTGAATTCTGCCTGATTTTGGTACCCTAATTGACAAACAGGAGAAAGAGAGATGAATCCTATGAGTGAAGTTCAAGTTATTGCAGGTGGGGAGTCAGAAGGAATAGGGAGAACTCTATATATCTCTAAACTGTGTTGTTTGTATTGACGTACCCTAGACCTCTCCAGGAATATTTTTCTCATAAATCAGTGGCCTAAAGTGCTACCTGCTGCTGAAGAGTAGTAGCTCTTGCTTTGATTTTTGTAGCAGCGATTGGTCCCCCATGGTAGCAAAACTGGGCCTCTGTCATTCAGCAGTGTAAACACTGAAGAGCAAAAAAAAAAAAAGCAAGTGCCAGCAAAAATTGTGATTGTTCAAACCAGATTTTAGATGTGGTGGAGTGTTTGGTATTGCCACTTCTTGCAAAGTGGTCTTGCTTCACTGATACAGTAGCATTGCCAAATTAAGTTTGATCTGTTATTTAAACATAACCGCTTATCAAGCGTTTTCTGTTAATTTAGAAAAAAAATAAAAATAAGCGTGTTTTTTTTTTTTTAAAAAAAAAAAAGAGAGAGAGAGAGAAAGAACAGAAAACACCAGAAATCTCCCAAACGCTTTGGAACAAGTATTTTTGTATGTGGCTGTGGAGAAGTTGTATTATTTTGTATCAGTATTATATATTATATATGCAAAGATTACCTGCTTGGTATTATTCTGGCTCAATAAAGAAATTAAATGAGGCTTTAAGGGAGGAGTAGGTATTACAAAAAGCAATGAAAGACATACACCTTATCTCTGGAAAGAATATTGAAGCTCCTTACAGGAAAAAATGATGAGCTGGTCACCAAAAAATATTGACATTTTGCACACCAGAGTCTAAGCAAAAAAGATTATTTAAGCCATTAAAAATTCCTGCCTAGAGAGAAAAAGTGAATGAATGGAGAGCAAATTCTTAGATGGAGACATTGGCTGCAAAAGTGCAGGAGGAAATCTGTAGGAGGAAAGACCTTCTCTCGGCTCAGGTTTAGGTGTTGTTTCCAAACAGATAAATTACTTTTGTGAGAAGTACTGAGATAATACTAAGAGCCAGTTCTGCAGACCTTGTGTAGGCTTTAACCCTTTTCGTTACCTGTTGTGTCTGTCTCTAGTTGAAAGGGGGTCCCTCTACCTGTAAGGAACTGTTTGAATCCCCTTCATCAGCTTCTGTAAATGGGCACCTTAACATAGGCATGCTGGGAAAGTCTTGTTTTTTATGGTACTTTTTGAAGAAGCAAAGTTATAGCAGAAGCTTCATTACACTTAAATCTTTTGTTGTCCTTCTGTATGGCAGTTTCTATCCTGCTTCTGTAATTGGAATAGCCAGGGCAAAGATGGTTAAATGGATAAGCAGTAGGTCCAGGATTAAACCTCTTTTATATCATCTGAGGAACTGTTTGCTTTACAGGACTTTGTCTGGACCTGTTCACCACAGGAAGTCCTTTCATCTATCTGTTCCAGTACTTAGCTTCAACGACCCTGGGTTATTGGTCTAACACAATAAAGTCATTTTTTCATCAGATTCATAACAGAATTACGAAGTCAAAATTAGTGGAATCTTGCAACTTCTACCATTACATCTATATTTGTTTGTATCATCATATAATGAACTTTATTCTTTTATTTTTCCAATTGTAGTTGAGCTGTAAAATGGTGGTCTATTTCCGTATACTACAGAAATTTATAATACTTTATTTAAGATGAATATGTTTAAAAATTAGATGATTATGATAAAATTTGTAGGACCATGAAACCTTTGGAAGTGCCATATTCGTGCCACATTAGTTGAAAGTTATAAGAGAGAGCACTCAGATGAAACACCAAAGGTTAGGATGTTATAATGCTGTGAATCCAGTATGGACTTTAGGCCCTAATTCTTCAAAGCATTTAAGCGTGCATTTGCACATCAAAGACATGCAGACCTGCTACCCAGCAACTTCTGGTGAATTAGCACGTTACATTTTAGATGTCTAAAAGGCAGAACTTGGCTATGCAGAATGGTCAGTTCAGCTCTTGCTGACAGGACCTTCATTATTAAAAGCAAGTAACCAAAGAGATAAGACCGTATTGTCTTGTAATTGCCTTAGTTATCTTCATTTTGCATTAAAATAATATTTGTCTTTAAGATGGTGTTTGAAGATACCTTTACATGGTATCTCCATTTGCTCTTGATTTGCTTTTGATTTTAGGTAAATATATACACAATAAAGAACTATAGAGTTCAGAGCAAAAGCATATTCTCTGTGGTTATAAATTCCTGAAAAGAGAGAGTACAATGGGAAAGCCTGCCAAAACCTTCAGTATAGCAGCACAACTAGGCCCTGCAATAACATATCTCATGCACTAGCACAGAGAGAACCAGTTTTCCCTGGGAGATGTTTTTGTTTGTTATTGAATATGCTTTGTAATTAGAAACACTAAAAATAATAATTAAAAAATTTTGATTTGACTAAAGCCTGCATGATATTTCAAATTAGATTGGAAATGTACAATACTATACAATGGAAATGTTCTGCACCTCCTTCAGCACTTACTGCATTGCAGTCAGATCCATCTTAGCAGGGTTTATCTATTATCTCATTCAATTCCCTCAGAAAAATGAAATTATCTATTTCTCATTGTGCTTTCGAAGCAGCAAATTCACTAGGTCTGTTGTATTTTTTGGTATTGGGTTTATAGTCTTTTCCTTCTTTTCTCTGCAAGCTTATCAACATTTGTAAATCGTTATTAATTTCTAAAATACTTCTCTTGCCCTACTGCTTAAAATTATACAGTCCAGACAAGTAATGCTGTATGTGACTGTATTTTCTTTTGGGAGGTCGTGATGGAGTGACAAAGGGAGGAAATGATATTCACAGTACAGCATATTAGAATACTTGCTTATCCCTATCACACTGGAATGGAATTCTTACCAATTTACAACATATTTTCATAGCAGTATAATTAATTTTATGAGGGGGGCCAGGGGCTTTTTTCCCTATGTGGTAAATTATGCTAACTCTTTGTGAGTTAATTAAAAATCTTATCTGTTAATTATCTCCAGTGTGTGCAAAATAGCTGTTCATGTAAGTTAGGATTTTTTTAATCATTGGCATCTTACTCTTTAAGTCTGAAAAATGTGCTACTATACAAAATTTTGATTTACAACTTTAATTGAAAGGCAATAAATGGTGATTAGTGTCAATTGTCATGTCTCTATTACAAAAAAAAAAATCATTGTGGCTGATGTAGGAAATAAGTACGAAATTTAAGGAAACCATTATTATTTAATGAATCTCACTTATATAAACACCAGTAATAGCATTATCACCATTTTTGGTAGTAATATAGCATTTGGTAGTTACATACCATTTTTGGGCATAGTCTGGGAAGACAAAAATCATCCTAAATTCTGTGTTTACTTGGGATAATAGTGTTATCAGTGATGCAAAGGATTTAACTCTAAACTGATTTTTTTTAGGCATAACTTAAGAATGATTAACATTTTTATTTCTAATACTACCAGTAAACCTAAATTTCTTGATATTGTTTTTAAAACCACTAGCTAGAATTGCCTGTATTGAGGGAAATATTTTTCAGATGTAACAGTCACTGTTTGATTTTTATTAATGCCACAGCTCACTTATGCATGTGTCTGTTTCTTCTTGTTCCCCCTCCTCCAAAAGAAGTGAGGAATATCATGTGTCCAGAAAAGGGCAGCTCTGAAGTTCATTATCAGATTTATTCTCTAGCATTAGCTCTGGTTTGTGAAGCAGTTGTGCATAGGTTCACAGGCAATAAGATGATTTTCAAAAAGGACCCTAAAGAATATTGCATCTCTTTTCATATCATAAAGTCAAAAACAAAAGACAGACAAATTAAGATTGTGGTAAAAGCTTGGCAGGAACACTTTTAAAACTGATGCAAGTACTGAATGCATAAAATCAGTAATCAAGTTGGGAGTCATATGTTGGAAGCAGCAAATGTGCTACATTATCTACAAAGATAACACACTGTGTTCATTTTTCGTAGTAGCTAATTTAACTACCAGGTTTTTATTCCTTCTTCTGCTTGGTCCTTCCATTATTAGCTGAAGTCGACATTTCCCACAAAAGTTCATCCTTGGTAGTAATAATTTGCTGCCATATAAAATAAATGACTTAACATAAAAGATTTTACTGATTGCAGTGCCAGTTGGCACTTTCTTGTTCTCTGTTGAAATGAGCACAACACATTTTCTATTACAGCTGCATGACTACCCTGTGACCGCAGTGTGTGTTGAAAGTTTTAATGTTATTGCTTCTGTATGTATTTTTCTTCCATAAATTATTCTTTACAGAAGAATGTTAATTAGTAACTGATAGATATAAAGATTGCCGGGGACAGCCCATTAATTCCATTTACCTTAATGGCACTTAGATCTTAGCTTGCAATACAGCTGTATTCAGACAGTATTATAAATGTAATTTTTTGCATCATTAACTACCCTGATTAATCTTAGACAGCAAAAGCATAATTTTAGAAACATAGGGTTCACAAAGTGCCACTTTAAAGTTGTAGCTTTGCTCTTTTATATTCATATCATTGTAAACAACATAGGTTTTGAAAATTTTGACAGGGAAATAGTTTTTCTCCCTTTCTTAATAATTAACTCGTACCTTGTACTAGTCATTTCTCATTTCTGCATTTACTTATTTTTGTTGTTGGTGGTTGGTTTTGGTTTTTCTTTTTTCTTTTTTTTTTTTTAAGTGCTTTTTTGTAACATGTTTTGCTTTTGACTGGTGCAATTAATGGATCTTTGTGTAGCAATTGACCACTATTAGCAAAGCGTTCATTATGCTCAAGAATTATTAAGGAAAGAACAAGTATTCCATGTCCGATTTCTGTGGAGGCTCCAGAGAGGAAATTTTGCCAGAAGATTTTATTATGATTTTCATGTTATGGACATCTTGAATGCCCTGGTTAGAAGCCATTCACTGTGTTGGACCAAACAAGAACACAAATTCAAATACCAGCCTCAGACATGAAGAGGTTTGAAGTGGTGGTCTTCCAGAGAGCAGCCAGGAAATGGCATTTTCTACTAGAGTTCATGTTTAATGTTAACAGTTAGGAAACGTGACCTGCCTGATATCTTAAAAGGTTTTGCCAGGTGGAGTTTTCTGGCTTGTTCTTCTTTGATTTTGATCAGGGAAATACAATGTAACTCTTCATTGATTGTGTGCCTTAGGTGCAATATTGTCTTATCAGTGTAAAACTGATGTGACAAATCCCCACCCTGCTATGTGCATAATGCTATTTAAGGTGTTAAAATTATAGTTGCAGTTGATAATGAAAAAGACAAGAAGTGACAGAAAGGAAGAGAAAACTTGTGCTGGTAATAATCATAAATCTGAAAGAAAAACAACAACAAAAAACAGTTAATCAAAAGATGATAATTCAGAAATGCCCTTTTTAAGCAGTGAATGGCTAAGGTGCTGAAGGATTGTTCTCAAGAACATACAGCACAGTTCCTAGATTTTTTTTAGAATCAGCCAAAACTTGAATTGGTGAGTTAGTATGCTCATGTAAAGTGTGAATGGAACATTTTTTTGAAGGGGAGAAGAAGGAGAAAAGGTTTTTAGTAATTAATTGAAATAGGTGACTTCACAGATGCCTTTTTTTTTTTTTCCTAACAATGATTTCTCATATGTGGAAGGGTCTGAGCAGATACAAGTCCATTTTATTATAACAAACTACACATATTTTTTTAATTTTGTATTTCAGTCTCTGAGCTTCCTTTTCTTTCAGGTTGTAGGCAGAACATTGCAGAAGCAATCTGTTACAAAAATTACAAGGCAATTACCATAAGTATCATTCTTTCAGTAGAGCCTGAAGAGGCTGCAGCACAGCCATGGCTGAGACAGAGTTAATTTTCTTTGTAGAGGCTCACACAATGTTCTAGTTTGGATTTTGATGAAAATAGTTGTGATAATACACCAGTGTTTTAGTTGTCACAGAGCAGTGCTTACATAGAGCCAAGGATTTTTCTGCTTCTCATGCTGCCTGGCCAGTGAGGAGGCTGGAGTTGCCCAAGGAGCTGGTAGAGGGCACAGCCAGGACAGCTGGCCCAGACTGGCCAAAGGGATTTCCCACACCATGTGGTGTCATGCTCAGCAATAACAGCTGGGTAAAACAAGGAAGAAGGGGAGGACATTAGGAGTGAAGGCATTTGTCTTCCCAAGAAACTGTTATGTGTGAAGAGCCCTGATCTCCTGGGAGTGGCTGAACACCTGCCTGCCGATGGGAAGTAGCAAATGAATTCCTTGTTTTGCTTTGCTTGCACTTGGGGCTTTTGCTTTACCTTGTCTTTATTTCAACCCATGAGTTCTCATACTTTTGCCTCTTCAGTTCTCTCCCCTATCCCACCTGGGGAGAGTGAGTGGGTAAGTGGCTGTGTGGTGCTCAGCTGGGGCTAAACCAAAACAAGGACTTTTAAAAAGGCACATGAAAAGAAGAAGGGTAGAGGTTTGGAGCACTGAACTTTGCAGCTGCTCCTGAACAAAACTGGTTTGTTTGTGTGTTTGTTTTGTAGTTGTCCTGTCCCATAACAGAACTGCTTGTGCTTGCAGCTTCTCCTGAGAACTGCCAGGTAAAAGCTTCCATCTCTCTAGGTGAGATTGTGATTCGAAAAGAACCCCAAGACCCTCATGAGGCATAGTGAGGAGCTGGCTAAAAGTGCTACTTTGAGCTGGGAAGAAGGGGTGGATAGGGAAGGTTTAGGTTAGAAATTAGGATACATTTCTTCTCAGAAAGAGTAGTCAGGCATTGGAACGGGTTGCCCAGGGAGGTGGTGGAGTCACCGTTCCTGGGGTTGTTCAAGGAAAGGTTAGACCTGGTGCTTACGGACATGGTTCAGTCGGTGGCATTGGTAGTAGGGTGATGGTTGGAATGGATGATCTTGAAGGTCTCTTCCAGCCTTTATGATTCTATGGCACAATGGGTTCAGCTTTGCATTCAGGCATAGACCTATTCAGTGACCCTGACCCACTGCTTGCTCTCAGTTCCTATCTGTAAGACGAGGATATTTCTGGGCCTTTTAACTAAGTCACAAAGATCTTGGCCGTTAATGATTAATCCTGGCACATGAATGTGTACAGTTATGTAAGTGTTAAAATCTGTACATAATTGTCAAAGCTGAGATCCAAGGTCAAGCCTTGATTTGAATTCATTTCATCTGTATTGAGTTAAACAAGAAAAAGTGCTCATGGATAAGGTTCATCTCTAATATCTTTTCAGTATAAAGCTAAAAGAACTTTATAGTAGCAGGAGGAAATATAATGTTTTTGTTGGTGATGGTATTTTTATAATCACAGGTAATTCAATAGATAGAAAATAAAAACAATCTCAGTGTTGAGAGCCCTGCAGGTATCTAAGGCAGACAGAAGCAAAGCCTTTGGGATTTGCACTGCACTTTTTTTTTTTTTTTTTTTTTTTTTCCTTCCTTCAAGAGTGTGTTAGTTACTGCTGTCTTATTAGGTCCTTCTTACCTATTTCTTGTTGTATATAGCTATGGTGCAGAGCTTTTCAAGCAAGACGAGTCATCTATATGGTTTCCATAGGCATCACATTACACATAAAAAAATTGATCCTTCACATAACCAGAACTGCATCATTTGTATATCGTGGAGTTCGTTTTCTGAAAAGATATGCTAGCAGTGCAGATGCATTTTAAGTACTTGACTTTCAGGCAATGACTAGACAGTACACAGGAAATAAAATTGTCCTCACATCAGTAGGTACTTGTGTGAGGTACTCCGGACGTAGATGATTTTGAATGAATTATGCCTCTGCTGTATAGTGTTAAGGCACAAGTGGGTTTGCCAAAAGTTCTAGTACATCTCAGTTTTCATATGTTAATTACCTGCCTGTTAAGTGGTCTTTGTAAAGTACTGTGAGATATTCAGATGAGACTCCCTATTGTGTTTAAGTTCATAATATACATGAAATCTTTTTCACTCTGATTAATTAACAATACTTGATGGCACCCTTGCTTCACTGAATGCTGTGGATAGGGAGGAGTGATACTGCTGTTCTGGCATGGGGTAGCTTGGTGTATAGCTGTTTCATCTCTTCCCTTTTGCTCAAATTCTGGTTCCCATCTGCATGTGTTTGCTCATTTGGGCTTCCACCCTAGAGGAACACAGCGCATCCCTTTTCATGCACTAGTCTATAGCTTGTAACACAGTCATCAGCTGTGACTACCTTGTGTGTTTCAGAATGCATACATGACCAGTGTATCTGGACTTGATTTGGGATAAGGGCATCCAGTTTGAGTTTGCTTGACTTAAAATCACTGACAGACTAAAATCAACATGTGGTAACTTTTAAACAGAGAATTCAAGGAAAAAAAAAAAGAGAGAACTAGGTCAAAGCTACATCACTAGTACAGAAATAGACTGTGTTGTGAAGTGTAATGATGATGAAGAAGTGAATGAATTTACCACTCTTACATTGCCCTTTTACAGTAGGGGAAGAAAAAAAAAATCAGAAAAGAAACTAAAATACCTCCAGAAACTGAAGGCCTCTACTATCTCTACATATTGATGTTTGGACTTGATGACCTGAGGGTCTTTTCCAACCCAAATGATTCAATGATTCTTTACTTTGTAGATATATTCATGTTGAGTTGTGGAAGGAGGTGCTGTATAAACCTGTCTGAGATATCTGGAACATTTGGTCTAATACTTCCCAATGCACAGAAGGAACAACAGTTTTTCCTTCCTTTATTTCATTTAGTTCTGGTTTGACCCTGACTCCTCAGCTTTTTGTAGATAAGAATGGTACTGCCCTGGCAATAATTTTATCTACATTTTAATTTTGACATATCATTCAGATAAAACTTCAAAGGTGAAATTGCATGGAAATGCACACTGCTAATATTTCGTCTTTTCCCAAATGATGTAAAAACATGGCGAGAATTATTTATTGTATCACATTTCAGAGACAGGTACAAAGGGATTAAAGCACTTCAAATAACGAATGAGCCATAACTATACTCTCCACAGCTGTTCAGGGTGCTCTGGATCACACTAATGATTCAGTCGCTAAGACTGACAGGAGAAAAAATGAACCTCAGTGGCAATCTGTAGAGCATTACTGAAAAAGTAGAGTCACAATGTGGGCACCCAATACAGGAATAAGTTTTTTCTGTTCATTAAAAGGAAGCATAATTTCTGGTTTTATACAATCGTTTATTTGGAGAAAATGTGAGTTTTCAACAGTTAGGGAGGAGGGTCAATAATGTTATAATCACTATTTGTTTTAAATTCTTTCCTTTCTGTCTTTGGCTACTTTCTTTCTCCTTCAGAGACTGAAGCAAAAATCAGATTGGTCTTGATTTTGCAGCTACCAATACCTTATTAAAATGCAAGCCAGCAAACAATCAGACCTTCTGACTACCTATTTTCTCATGTTCCTGTAAGCCTGTTCAGCTAGTACTGAAGTCTAATGTTATTTACACATACATACTTTACTTACATACCTACATAGTTACTAAGCACAGAAAGGTTTATTTTCATTGGTATATAAGCTCTGAAATATATCAAGAGAATTTACTCCTTGTTTTCATTTTCCTATTTCCTATTTCTTTCTATCTTAGTTGAAGTGAGTTTCCTGAGCTTCCTTGTCCTGGTTCAGTTGAGTGAGTTTCCTCATCCTGGTTCAAAAATTCAGGCAGGATATAGAACTAATTATATTATGGAGGAAGTAAGCATGTTGCTGACTTCTCTTATGGACCATAATCTATGAGCTGAGGAATGTCAAAATATTTTTCTATGTAAGGAGATATAATGCTCTTAGTAATCTGTATGAGGGCTGTGAATATAGCTGTGCACACTGTTTACTCTTATACAGAACCACTACCTATTATAAGGGTATATGCTGTTACATATGCCAACTATAGCACTTTCATACTCTATTATATTCTATACTCTATTATTATACTATACACTTTCATAACTGTAGCAGTTCCAATATGTGACGTTTGGAGACAAGTATTTTTCTTTATTGAGTGCTGGTAATTAAATTAATTTAAATAAAATTGTCTTGAGTCTTAAGTTTTATATCTTTGAATCTCCTGAAGAAAGACAGCAGAACACTTCTTCTGAGAGAAAAGATTGGATTGGAGATGATGCTTTATGTACTTTTTTTCAGTGTTGACCTAAAAGTGTTTAAAAAAAAAAAAAAAAGGCCTATGGTCAAATAATTATACCAGCAAATGTCTACACTTGCACCTGAAGTGAAATGTACCTATCAGATTTTGAGGAAAGACTGACATCCATTTAAGAACCAGGAGAGAAATTCAATAATTTTCTCATTACTCTGTAGTAAAGTGTTGTCGGAGACTTAGTACCTAAATAAGCAGAACAGCTTTGTTAAATGTTTCAACTGAAATGTTGAAGTGTTTTCTCTGAAATGGTTATAAAAAGAGAATCTGGAAAAGAAAAAAAAAAAAATCCCTCTCCAAGATTCAACTACTGAATTTTAGCCTTTGCTTCATGAAAATATTTGATCACTCTTCCTGAAATGATTCTGTCTCCACAACATTTTTTCCTCATATTGTGCAAGGTATGGATTAAGTGGTGCCTTGGGGTCTCTTTTAGTCTCATATTCTATGGAACTACAAGTATGGCTTAGGAGCTATAACTTCTCCCAGTGTTAAATCGTACCTCAGTTACAAAACCAGGTTTTGAAATGCTTTGAAATGTTGTAAAAGTATGGATTTGATAGAGTATTTTTATGATCTTAGAAGATCTTGGCTTGGGCTTCTTCAGGTAAGTATGTACATTTTTAAACATTCTAATTACACCCTACAGTGTAGTTCTTTGGAACCATTGGAATAAACATGATTAAAAAAAAAAAAAAGAAGAAAGGTTTTTTAAAAACAAGCTATAAAAGTATAGCAGTATAATCAGGCAGGCTGTATTGCAGAATTATTTTCCCACTCCTTAAACATGTCTTTACCCAGTCATTTCTTTGAAATACATGTAGTTGTTTGTAGTGGCTTCTTTGGACTCTCATCTGTTTGTGAGGAATTCCTTCTTTCAGAGCTCAGTTTTGTAGAAGTGAAGGATTAAGTGCCTCTCTGCCAGTTCTCTATCCGGCACACATTCTGCTTTTGTTTTTGTTGTGATTAGGAAAACCCACTATTATTAAATACCAATTATAACATTTGGTCCATTTTTCTGAAATTCATTCACATATGAATGATCCGATTGGGAATTTGTTGTGTAACCCTCATTATGCCTGCCAACCTTTTGTTCCAAGCTCTTTTCTTAAGCACAAAACGTAAAAATGCCCTTTGCTTCTTTTTAGTTTGTTCTCTTTTCATGTGCTTGTTTTTACTTTGTTCCTGGTTGAAGCTAGGAAAGTAAATGGCATTTGTGAACCTTAGGTTTTCATCTTTATTTGTATCTTTAGAGAGAGTAAAACATTCCTGTCTTCATGTATCAAGAAACTGTTTTGGTTTTAATCATATTTTTACTATCTGCCAGTGCTCATGTTGGTGAGGAATTGGAAAGAAACAAGCCACCCCTTTTTTTTCTTACTGTTTTTGTAATGTCTACTAGAAATTGAGTGAATTATTCTCTCTCATTCAAGGTGGTCTGTTTCACGTTAGTCTGCTCTTTTGCTGCAATTGTATTGAACATTGTTCACCAAAGAATTGAGCAATATGACAAACATGCCACATTTGTCACCCTTTCATCTTTCCTCCTTTGGGAGAATTTTTTTTAGGCTTGTTAGAAATTTGTGTGTTGTTTAGATCAGCATGGGGGAAGAAACATGGTTTTGTAATTCAGAAGATTATTATCCATAGTGTTCTTTTTTTTTTGTTAAAGAAACTGGAGAACATGTTTTGAATGACATGGGACTGAAGAAAAAGGAAGGGTCAACCATGCCAAAAAAAGCCAACAGTTGAATACCACCCTGGAGAGTCATGAGTCCAACTTGCACTTGGAAGGCTGCATTTAGAGCTGTGTAGCACCTTCGTAGATGAGTCCGAAGTCAGGAACTGTGCAGTGACCATATGAAAGGCAATATAATAAGGTGTATTAAATTGGGCAACTGGAATTAATGCCCTCCTTTGTCCATCATTTCTGGGGAATACCATTTTTATCTAGCTAAAATTTTGAAAATAAGTTAATTATACTTGCAAAGTACTCACATTCTGTGTCAGTGAAGACTGTAGGAGAACCAGTGAATAGGCAAAAAGGTGCGTTTGTTGATGAGAAACTCAACGTGAGCTGGCATAACGCACTTGCAGCCCAGAAAGCCAACAGTATCCTGGGACACATCAAAAGAAGCGTGGCCAGCAGGGTGAGGGAGGTGATTGTCCATCTCTGCTCTGCTCTTGTGAGACCCCCACCTGGAGCACTGTGTTCAGGTCTGGGGCAACCAGCACATGAAGGACATGGACCTATTAGAACAGGTCCCAAGAAGGGCCATGAGGATGATCAAAGGGTGGGAGCACCTCTCCTTTGAAGACAGGCTGAGGAAGTTGGGGTTGTTCAGCCTGGAGAAGAGAACGCTCCATGAAGACTTTATAGCAGTCTTCCGGTACATACAGGGGGTCTACAGGAAAGCTGAGGAGCGACTCTTTGTCAGGGGGTGGAGTGATAGGACAAGGGGGAATGTCTTTAAACTAAAAAGGGTAGATTTAGATGAGATATTAGGAAGAAATTCTTTACTTTGAGAGTGGTGAGGCACTAGAACAGGTTGCCTAGAGAAGCTGTGGATGCCCCACATGTGTGATGTGGTGTCCTTGACTATGGCAGGGGGGTTGGAACTAGGTGATCTTTAAGGTCCCTTCCAACTCAAACCATTTTATGATTTTATGATAATTCCCAATAAGAGCAGGACTTACGCTTTATGCAGTGAATGAGGTCTAGGGCCATTCATTGAACCACTTGAAGAAAACAAAACCTTGAACAGTTGCTTGTTAAGTGAACAATATCCATCTTGTGGACAGAACAAAGGATCTTTCAGGAAAAATATGTGGACGTATCTTAAAAATGTATATTCATAAAGATGTTAAATTAAGGCATTTCCTGTTTTTAAGGGCTTGATTTGCAAATTCACTGTTTTTTTTTAGCAGTGTGTTTCTGTATTTAACACACATACATGTACATACAGAGATTTGTTCCAGTTTGACAGTCTTTCACATGTTGTTTAGTGTTTGATTAGCATAATCAGTGTGTGATTATTTCTCACTAGCCTTAGCATATGCAAATTCTTGTCTTTTGACTGACAACCATTATTAGACAATCAGAGTATATGGATTTGCATAATCTCTGTGTGGTTACAGTATTTCTGCACAATGCCACTGTGAATGCAAATCCTTTTGCTCTGACTGGTTTCTCTATATTAAAGCGGTTTGCCAGAAATGCTGCTGCGACCTCAGCACCTCATTGCAAAGTGGAAAGTCCACAAGAAAAAAATAACAAAAAGGAAAGCAAGGGAGGAATACTAGGCTCACATCAGAAATGTGACTAGACAACTGCTACCATTAAAAAGATTAATTAAAAAAAAAATAAAAAGAAAGAAAGTAAAAAGAAATCCTTACATTCATACAAGATTTCAACAAGAGAATAAAAAGAGGACTTTGGGAATACATCCTGAAGTCCTATTCAAATTACATAAACAAGTTACATTATGAAGTGACTTCAGGTTTTGGTGTTTCGTTTTTCTTTGCTTGTTTGTTTGTTTGATTTGTTGTTGTTTGTTTTTGTTGTGTGTTGTTTTTTTTTAGAAAAGTAATTCTTCAGAAACTATTGCACATTATTAAAATTGTTGCACTATAATTATTAAAATTATTTTACATTTAACTAGGTTGAGTGTTATTTCTGGTTTATGTATATGAAAAGCGCCAGGTTAGTGTTATCCTGTTTCATTGGCAACAGCAGAAATGGTAGACACTAAGAAAAGATGTTTAATGCTGATTTTAATTCTATGCATAATTATTCACCATAAGTACTTGGACAATACTGAATAAATTATATGTAAATGGATAAATCATGCATGATAGCACATCTAGAACATGTATTTTAACCATTTGATGCTGTATTGTTCTAATTTCACATGAAACCAAAATATTGTTGAACATTCATTTTTGTATTTATTTATACTTGCTAAGCCAGTCCCATCATTCCCTTTGAATTGTTATGTTTGGTTTATAAGATTCTTATTCACAGATTAATGTGATATTGGGGAGAAAAAAAAAAAGACTGCTAGCACTAACAATAGGATGTATTTTTTATGGAAATACAGAATATTAAATATATGTAGGATCAAATCACTGAGCTATTGTTGAACTGTTCTGTTTGTGATCTGGACATCAGTTTATTAAGAATGTATAAGGTAGTTTGTAAGTTACACATCTGATAATTCTGGAAGGTATCCGATACACTTAACGTGAGGTGCACAGATTTTTCTTTTTTGAAAATGCACAGTAAATAAATACTTTCAAGAGGTCTGAGATGGATATGCACGTGCAGAAATCAACAGTGATGTGTGACACCAAGTGGGTCCTATGCTTCCTGGAAATTTGATCTGTGGCACATACTTTGTCTACCTTGTATATGTGGCTGTCGTAAAATGTAGTATATCTCCCAGAGAAGATGGTGCTACTGCTCAGCTGAACTGTGCCCAAAATATAGAAGTTCAGCAATATAAGGCAGAATTTCTGGCAGGTCCCCAAAACATCAATTTCTACATAAATAAAAATATAAGAGCATAATGTAATATAATAATGTGGCATTTGTATAACTGATCGGCATGATTGTAAGGAAAATTATTTGAATTTTTGATGCTGCAGAAAGAAGAAAGAACTACTCAATTGTCAACTGAAAATGGTCAAATTATGTCCAGAGAGCATTTTCATGTCAAATAGTCCTCTAACTATAAATGACAGTGACTTAACATGACTGAGGAGTTGCCTATAGCTTTAGAAGAAAGACAGAAGAGCATTTAGTAACATGTCACAGTTATAATACAGGAGGCAGTTTTATGTTTGCACTCGTTGGTGTTAAAACTGCATCAATCATGCAGTTTTAAGAATTGGTTAAGTTTATCAGTAAAAGTAAATGATGGAGGATATGTTATTACTGTGTTCTATTTTACTTGGTAAGGCATTGTGTATAATGTTGTTACAGGATTTATACTGTTTCCAATGTTCTCACTAGTTTCACCATTTCTTGGGACATGAGAATGAATGAAAGGAGCTCTCACAGAGTTACCTTTATTTTTTATGAATTTTACAATTAAGGTCTTCACAGAAGACTCAACTCGCATGTGGAGATATTAATACCTTGCCTGCAAGTGCAATAATATTAGTGCAGTAGTTTAACCTAATTTTGGTGCTTATAATTAAATGTGTTTGCAGAAATGCAGACCTACAGTAGGAAACTGTTCTCAGAATATCATTCCTTTAAGTTTATTTTCATTGTAATGTAATATTCTATTAATATCTGGATTTTAAAAAGTTCAAAAAGATTGATAGCTGTGTCACTGAATTCACTTACCTATTCGAGTAATGGAGGTCATTCTTTTGGTGGGTATTTTTTTTTTTTTTCACCATGCAATTTTAAATTACCACTAGAATGATCTACAGCAACTTTTTATTGAGAACTTCAAAAACCTGACTTGTTTTTCTGCTCACTTAGTGTAGGATCATAGTGATTTGAGTCAGTCCTTTGCAGATAATTTCTTTGGCTTTGAGGTAAAAATGTTTTCTTATTTGATCTAGACCTACTGTGTGTTCTGAACAGGCTTTGGGCATCCACATTATCTTCCTCTTTTGACCTGGATGCTCTTGTTTATAGATGTCAGTGCAACTCAATTAGTTTACTGCTAAGTTCAAGCATTTGAAGTGTATGTGTCATGCCCCTTGTCTTTTAATACATAATTAAAACAACAACCCCCCCCCCCCCCCCCCCCCCCCCCCCTTTTTAATGCCTTTTTGGGATTTGAGCTTTTATGGCTCAAATTTGTATTCTTTCTTTTGCAGTTGTTGTATCGTAGGCATGTTTCTGGAATAAAAAGTCATATAACAAAGACTAATAAAGTCACATATGTTAAAAAAAAAATGTTGAAATTCAAGATGATCTATGCTTCAATTCTAGTTTCAACTTAAAAAAAAAAAAAATCATTATTTATGGAACTGATATAAAATTTATATTTCCAAAGGGTTAAATGTCTCTGTAGGTAAAATTTACTACCCCGAGTTCTACCTTCTCCAGATACTTAATGGAATTTAATGAAAGGGAGACTTGGCTACAGAAGACCTTCAAGGATAGCTGAATCTGGAAAAGTTACACAGGCAGGAAGGATAACATGGGATCTCCTGGGTCAAGTCCTTGGTGATTTTGTGGTAAATGTTTCATCCAGAAAGCTTTGTACAACAAAGCTTTTAACTGCAGCCTCCAATATGCTCTATGGTAAGCACAAGAACAAAGAATGGGGTTTAGGTCATTGGGCTTAAAGGTTGAATTTGAAACAAGCAAGCTAAACCAAATGGGAGTAGTAAGGTCAAAGCTAAGAAAATGGAACAAGAGGCCAAGTTCTGCCATGCCCCCCAGTATAAGACTGGATTTTGCTGAAATATGGTAGGCTTAACCTGAAGATCTTGGGAAGGGATTACAGTATTTGATCAATGAAAGTAAACATTATAATGTTGCTACAAATTTCAGCTTGAATAATTTTAAAAAAAAAAGACTATTACTGCTGTATATTTTATATAATGAAAACAAAAATCAGCTGAATGAAATACGAAACCAAATACGAAACCTTCATTAGAATCAGTCATTGCTCAAGCTAACAGTTACTTTGTGGTTTGCAGTGAACCTTGAACAATGTCTTTTCCCCTGACCATCACCAATGAAAAGTTTGACACAGCTTGTGCTACATAGTAGGAGATACCTAGCACTGGGTAATAGCAAAGCTAAGCACAGTGAACACATCAAACACAGAACATCACATCCTCTGTGTGGTAAATTGCAATGCAAATAAGTTGGTAAGAGGAAGTAAAGGGACATCTTGCAAACCTTGTTCTTCTGCACAGCTTTGTCAGCTGAATCATAATCTTTTATATGAATTGTAAGCCTCTCTCTCCTTCACTATCAATGGGAGTGAAGTAAATCAATTACATCTAAGAAATACAAATAGAGCAATAGAGCACTAGTAACAAGTAAAAAGCAGATTTTATCAAAGTTTATCATGATAACTTTTATTTTGAAAGCAAATACCATTTACATAAGTTGAAATACAGTCTATACATGTACTTAATAACATTCAGTGAACATGGAAGAACTTAGAGATTCTCTTAAGTATCTCAGCACTCAATGATTATCTCAGCTACATAATGTTATTTCCCTCTTTATGTTTCCCTGCAATCCTTGCTTTCTATTTTCTTTGCAATCAGCTGCTTCTCTTTGTGCCTCTGACTCTCAGCAGGACTCCCCTCTGTCTTCCAACGTCTGTGAGATCTTAGTACTTATCACGCTATCACGTTACCTCTCTCAAATTCCCTGCATAAAACTTTTGGAAGATTATCTGGTGCTTTTGGATGGTTATTTGAAATTTATGGATTGGGAGTATTACACAGATGAAATCTCTATGAAAAAAATAACAAATTCAAATACCACTCCAATATTCAGCCACAACTTTATTAGAATCTGTTCTGTTTTGAAGTTTAATTCCGCTCTACAGTATCAAAGAGCAATTGTCAGAGCAAGGATTCTTACTTTGAAGCAGCTTTTCTTAATCAACTTGAAGTCTGTCCAGAACACTTCTTCATATAGAGCCACAAACATAAATCATCCAAGTTCACAGTAAGACCATGTAGCTGTATATCTACAAGTCTGCATCTTTAGAAAGAGAAAAGGAAATGTGCAGATGGATTTCTGTATCAGCAGATAAACAGGAGAAAATCTCTGGAGCAATTAAGAAAGAAACTTGACATTTTTCCATAACAGGAAAATAAAATTAAATACAAAGCACATCAACTACCCCACACATTCGTGTTCTTTGTTTGTTTGTTTTTCTTTTTTCTTCCTATTCTGAGAGTTATTTGACTTGTTCTCAATATGTGAGAATCTGTTCCACCAGAAGTCCAGTCCCTTTTGGAACTAGAATTCTTACTGTGAACATAAATAAATCCAACTAAAAATTTATTTGTTCCAGCTTATGAGACATGGTAATGCCTTTCATATAACACTTAAGGCACTGTTCTGTTGGCACTCTGATTTGAAATGACAGAGTGACATTTCTGTAGCTTGCTAACAACCCTGGCATGTTGACGTAAGCCGTCCTCCATTAAATAGACACAAGGGCTATAGTAGATAGTTCTTTAATGTCTGTGGTGGATATCACTCTTTTCTCTCATACGGAAGCACAGGACTGATGCATCAAGGGAAGGAGTATAACAGGAAAGAACCAGTTCTGAAAAAGGAAGGAAGATGTAGAAAGACAAGTAATTAAAACCTGCTCAAGGAAACCTATGTCAAGAAAAAAAAATAGGGGCCTAGTATATTCAAAGCCCTAATTATCTGTTACCAAAACATGATAAAAAAATTAGTGATAAAAAAGGATCAATAATCTAAAACAGTACTGTGGTACCCATCACCACATAAGGCATACAAGACTACAGTCAGAAGCCACATTTGAGAATTGCTTAATTATACAGTATAGATGCATGTTACAACAGTGTAAGGTCAACTTTTAGTGTATCATCTGTTAGGTAATCTGAACCTATGTGTTGTCTTGGAGCTGATCAGTTCAGCAGGAAGTTAGGAAGTTAATGTCTACTTCAGTCATCTGGGCCTCAGTGTCACATCCAAAGCACTCAGGAGGAGTAATGAAATTATAGGTCAGATGTTTAAACTTTCTTACCTTATGGCACTTGAGAGAGAATGTGTCAGAATTTAACATGTTTACACTAAAGTCTAAATTAATAGCATCTCAAAACTGTGGTTAAGAAGGTGAGTCTCTGGATCAGATGTTACACTCGATCAAAGGACGCACAATATATTGCTACCGTGTGTTGACATATTCATATATCTAAGCTTGAGGTTTCCATAAGTATTTCAGACCTGCAATGGTGAGAGGAACAGCACATACATTTCTTAAAAATTTAGGCTAAATTTCCTAAAAGTTCAGCAGCTCTAAAATAGTGTTGGTTAAGACCAGGTTTTGCTTTAGTGCTGAAAGCATGCAGCAAGGTAAAGGTATGCTGGTTCTACTGGCATAAAAAGTCACATCTTGAGGAATGGAGCAGTTGAAATAAGAACTTCTGTTACTGTTTATGCCTATGTAGTTTTCTTGTTTCTGGTCTGTGCAATAGTATCTTTAGATGTTGGTATTTTTAAAAATTAGGTTACAGAGTAAAATGAGTGTCCAAAGCACAAGGTTGGATCACAGCTAAAGTCTTCATATTATCTTACACAGTATGCTGCAGTATCAAGAATCAACTTGATATTCTCTGACTTTAGTGATCAGTGTTGTTTTTCGGTTATGTTATAGTGGTGTCCCTAGTTCTAGGGACTAATGCTCATTTGTGATGGTGGTTTTACAAACAGGTGAGATATTTCACTTTTGCATTGAATTGAAGAGGATTTTCAAACTGAACATTTCTTCTAAACCTTTCTATAACATCGCAGAGTTTCCCTTGTTCCTCCCTCCCTCCTCTCCTTCTCCTCTTGTCTCCTGATCTGAATTTCTTTTCAACAAGAATTAGTTTAAGCCTATGACCTATTTCATACCTTACACTGAACAGATGTCAGATGATGCAACAGGTCTGTAGTGAACTGTTTTGGATTCACTGCAATAGAGGCCATGGCTGCCTACCATTACAGCTTCCATGAATCATTGATTACTTTGAGAAAAAGCTGTGATTCTTTATTTATAAAATAAACCTTTGCTAACTGACTCAAGAAAGTAAATCACGGGGACATGAACATAGAAAAGGTGTTTGGCTCTCAAAGCACATATAAAGTATTCTGTCTGAATACTGATTATTGTCAGTTAGACAATTAGATGTATTTGCTTCATCAAATTATGTGAATTTTTAGTAATAAAATTCAAAGATAAAATCTATATTTGAATTGGTTAAAGTTGGCATACCAACTTGCTGTAAAGCTGTTGCTAGATTTTAGGAATAGCTGTCAGATACTTCTTGTAAAAATGACATATAAATCATTTCAACCAATAGATTTGGGGAAGCTGATTCAAATTTTCTGCCAAAATAATACTATTTTTTTTTTTAAACAGGATACTGCCAGATCGACTTTCTGGTGGAGGTTTTTTCAGAATAATGCTTTTCATCAAAGTCAAAATTCATCCTTAAGTAGGGTTTATTGAAAAATAAATTTTCTTCTAAATGGCTGTGAAAATAATCTTCGGAGGATTTGGATTTTTCATTGGTTGTGTGGAAGGTGTTTTATTGAAAAAGATCATTTATTGGTTCCTGGAAAGTTATTATTTTTTTCACAATACTGATCTATTGTATGTTATTTGGGAATTATTTTTATATAGTAGTCCTTCACATTTTCGTTGATTGCTTTGTTAGTAATTTTATATAAAATATTATTGTTTCATTTATCGTACTAGTTTATCTTTGGTATAAGAAAAATATAAATAGGTAAATTTATTCAGTGTTCACAGCTTTTAGCTTTTGTCAGTAAAGGGAGGTTGGTACATGTAGAATACTACTAAGGATACGTGTTTCAAGATAGCTAACGACACTTCTTTGTTCCTTTCTGTGTTACCTTTTCATAAAACTGCACGAAGAAGAAATATTAATTTTCAAAGAAAAATAATAGTTTTCTGTAGTGTGGAGTATGGTTTGGAATGATGTATTATCTGTTTTGCAACTATAGAAAATATAAAATACAGTGAAACAGCAAATGCTTTTATATTTCTTTTTCTTCTCTCTTTTACAGATGGACCCAATTCAAAAAGCTGTAATAAATCATACATTTGGGGTTCCTCTTCCTCATCGAAGAAAGCAAATCATATCATGCAACATTTGCCAGCTGAGATTTAATTCGGATGTAAGTTGATCATTTTGTATCAGATTAGAAATATGTATTTATCTTTTAGGATGTGCCATGATTTGCATAAATTGAACCTAAATGAAATGTTGTGATTTCGGTTTGTGATTCAGCAGATGAAAAGGCTGTAGGATGCTTCAAATAAACACAATTATTTGATAGTGTTTATACATCAAGCCAGATTTTCCCTGCGGATGTATCTCTGCAAGCTCATCAACTTCAGTTGTGCTGCACAGAGTGAAAATAGGAAAACGGATTGACCCATTACTGCTAATAAGACTGAAATATTTGCTGGGTCCTAATTCTTCTGTCAGTCCCAGATACAGTTGCCTTTCTTTTCTTCCTGTAAATGTTCGATGTTATTCAGATGTGTTTATCATCCTTGTGGATTTACCTTCCATTTTCTACCCTTACAAAAATATACCTTTTTGGTTAGAATTGTATTTTAATACTCCTATCTTGGCGGTACAATCTTAATAGTAATAATAATAATAGAAGCAGGTAATTTTTGTCTATTGGCTCCTACCCTGCATCCTCTCATTCCTCCAACAATTAAATAGGGCAATCTGATCTGGAAATGTTCTCTAATATACAGAGGAGACCCGTCCCTTGTAATTACCCAAGGAAACTGTACTGTGGTACTCCTTGCCAAGGAACACCTCTTCTGTCACAGAAAAGCCTCTCAGAATTCAACTCCTTTATTTCCTTCTCCAGCAACTTTGTGTGTGAAGACAAAAAATGACATAGTACTATATACTGTCTTCTGCTATTCTAGTCTTCCCAGGGAGTTTCATGACATGGGCATTGCTGGTGGCAGCTTGTCTTCCTGTTTCAAATGTCCTTCAGTTATTACCTGTTTGCTAATTTACATATGGGAGTTACTTATATAAAAACAAAAATGTTTGAATGTCTACTGAAGTTCAGCCCAAAAACATCCACAAGGTTCCTTCCTCATGGTAGTCATATGAAGAAGTGAAAGAACTCTTGTGTGCAGCTGTTTCTTTGTAGGCAGCTATTTATGAACACTTAATCAACCTATTTTTAGCTTATCAATTATGTATCAAAGCCATAAACTTGTCAAACACTTAAAATGAGCTTTGAAGTCTTCTGTAATAGATTGGCCATGTAGGTATTAAAATAATGCAGCTTTCTTCATTCCCCTCAGCTTTGTATTGCTTAGCAAGAATTTTAACAAGATCCCAGTCATGATTTTCCCACTAGTGACTATCACATACTTAAGCTTCACTGAGGACTCTGGGTTTTCTAGTTCATGGACTGAATGCACACCTTTCTCTTATAGCATTGACATCATTCTCAAACAGTGATGCAAATCATAATACAATATCTGGAACTGTCATGATCCTCACAGGTGAAAATAAGAGAATCAAAATAGGATTTTCTGTTTAGAAGCTAGATGCCAGAATTGTGACTGTGAATATTGAGCCATTCACGGTGGGACTCTGATGAACAGAATTTTTAAGGGACAGTGGAGACTTCTGGGCCACAGTAGGTCCTTGTGACTGAGCAGCCTGGATCATTGCTCATAATTTTCAGCTTCGTCTTAAGAAAGAGTATGTCATGCTGAATCATACATTGTATATAGCTAGAAGAGGCATCAAACACCGCAGTGTTACGTACCAATGTGAAGCATCTCCTTTACAAAGAGGGAATACCATTTGTTAGTCTGCAAAAAGATCCAGGCAAAAGTGAGGTTGAATATGTCATTAAGCTGACTTAATCATTAGCATATATGCAACTCAGATTCATACATGGGGCAGAAAATTTTCCAGCTGACAGAAGCTAGGTATTTTCCAGAAGAAAGTGTTTGAAATAAAATAAATAAATAAATAAATAAATCTAAATGGAAGGAAACAAGATAGTGGACACTGATACTTCTGACTCAGAGGACTGGTATGCCCCCATTCTGCTCCTCTTCTGCTGCTCTTAGAAAGGATTCCAAAGAAGTGAGGGGGAAGAGGCAGCGGCCATTTTCAGAGGCATCTACGATATCCAAAAAAATGGTTTCAGTGGAAATCTATTAATTTAGGCTGTTCACAGGAAACTCTTGGAAGAAAAGCTGTGCAGCATAAATTTAATTGCCCTTTCACACCTTCAGGTGCAAGAGCCTTGAATTCCAATTCACCAACTCTGTTCAGTGGAAGTTTGTTCTAATGGTCCTCTCTCTGAAAGTAGATAGTACTGTTAACTTTATGCAATGGGAAGACCTTACTGAGTATCTTTCGCTTTCTCCTTTTAATATTCACCTAAATTTTAAAGCATCCCCAGTGTTTCTTCTAGATAGAGAGATTAGGATTTCAAATGTTGTCCAGTGATTAACTTGGGAAGACATTTCTTCCCATTTTCTCTAACACCGAAAAGAGATTTGTGGATGTCTTTATGATGCTCTCTTCTCGTTCAGTGAGTATAGTTATTACTGATGAAATTCACAAAGTGCTCTGCTGAGGCTTTTCAAGAAATAACAATTAGAGTTCTGCTGCAGTTTTAGAAATGCTTTTCTGCAATGTGAGTGGAATAGGCAGAGCTAAGTTCCTTGGTTGCTTGGGTAATTCTGAATGTCCACTGGTTTTTGTAGCAAAAATATGCAGATTTAATTTTAAGGCTTAAAGAAAAGGTTGCTCTAAAATACATAAATAAATAAATAAATCGACTTTTGGTAACCCAACTATTTAAATACCAACACACACTGTAATTTTTTTCCTATTATTATGAAAAGGTTTTAATTTACTGAATATACCTACCTTTCATTTTCATCATATTTTGTTGAACAGGATTTAAAACCATACGAACAATAAATAGCTTTCCTGTTCAGAAACCTAGGGCTTTGTGGCAGTACTACTGATGCATCTTTATTTTTAGATGCTGGAGATAGGTTTTTATCAGAGAATAATGAATAGAAATTCCATTTACCTACTGCATGACAATATTATGAAAATGTTTACAATAAAACTGGTCTGTGAGATTTTTCATTTTTGTAGATAATACAGAATTTTATCCCCTTTGATACAGAATTCTTTCAGTGCAGAAGAGCTTTTTTCTGTCTACATGGTATCAAAATTACATTTCAAAGAAAAATGAGAAAAGGCACTACAATAGTCTAAAATCATTTAGCTTCTTTCTAAAGGAGTTATCTATAAATCTTCATGACAGCTGTGTGTTCAGTATTTCTTTTTAAAATAAATCTTCTCATACAAGGGAAAGTAGGAATGAGCAAATAAGCAAAGCCTGTCCATGCTGAGAAGAAAAACAACAAACAAAAACACTAGAATAACACAGGTAGGTTCAGTGGAATCTGTTTCAAGCAGTGCACTTTTTTTTTTTCATTGAAGGAGATCTCTTTATAGCATTTGCCTTTACATTGTGCACCCAATACAGGGCAAAAGTGTGTGAGTTGCCCTTTAGATTTTGCCAACTGCTGGGTGTTATTGAACCAGTTTAGAAGATCTGTTAAATACATGCTTTATAGTAAACATTAAACATCTGCTAGAAGCACCTTGCAAAATGAATTCCAGCTAACCTGAGTAGGACAACTCATGTGCCTACCCTACAGGTAGATGTTGGAGAAAATACTCTGCTAACATGAGAACTCACTAAAAAAACAAAGAAACCCCATGACTTCAAGGAGAAAAAAAAAAAAAAAAAAAAAAAACTTTACTAAGTTTTCCTCATTTTTTGATCACCTGTCTTGATTATTTGATCTTGTTTTGCCTGCGTTTCTAATTTCACCATTTGATCTAAGGTGTAACAGTGTCTGCTAACCAGGTTGATTCTTGCAAAAGGTCTCTCTCTTACTTTTCTGTCTTGTGTTAAACAGACACTTGAGTTCAGCTTGCCTTTAGAGAAAGGTGGGGCAAAGTTTTGATGTACTCACAGGACGTGAATTCCATTATGATACACTGTAAACGTATTTCCAAATATGCTAGACATAAATAATTGCTTGTCTTAAATAGCAACAGTAGTAATGTTCTCCTGAAAATCATGAGCTGAATGCTCATCCTGGAGTCCTTATTTGTTGTGTTTTTTGCCTTGTTTTTCTCCAGCCCTCTAAAGCAAAGGTACTTATGAACTGATAAGCAGTTCAGCTATATGAAGTTGTCAGGATTCAAAAGGTGCTGTTTCAGTATAAAAGAAATAGACAAACAAAAAACCTGAATGCTTTGGAGAATGAAGATGCAATATAGATCCATAGTATTTTACTATGGTTCTCACTTTCATGGAGAAGCAGAACCAGAGGACTCGTATCCTGTTTAGGTTATGCCTGGTTGCTTGGTATCTAAAACAAATGATTAAAGTATTAGTTTGTAAGTATATAGGGTATAAGAAGGTGATAAAAAACTGACAACATGAATTTGTTAAGAACAAATCCTGTCAAACCAATCTAATTTTCTCCTTTGACAGGGTAATTGATCTAATGAATAATGGGAATAAGTAGATGTGATATCTTTTGGCTTTAATAAGCATTGATAAAGATCTATGTGACAGCCTTATAAAGTAAGTAGGGAAGTATGGTCCAGGTAAAATTATAAAAAGTTGGTTGCACAACAGATTGAAAAACTATACTGAGAATAGTTGTTGGTAGTTTCCTGTCAAAACAAAAGAATGGTACAAGTCAGGATCTGCAAGAGTCTTTTCCACACCTGCTGCTACTCTAAATTTTCATTAGTGTTGTGTATGAAAGAATAGAGAGTACGCATACTAGGTTTCTTAATGATACCAAGATGGAGGTACTTGATAGAAGGTGGCAAGTTCAGGACTGTAGTCCAAAATGATAATCCTGATTTGGAGAAAATAATTTAGAATTCTAATGAATGCAGTAAATACAAGCACAAAGTATTTTATTTAGGCTGGAAAAAATAAATGAGCAAGCAGTAAAATGAGAATTGTCTGGCTTAATGAGTAAAAAAGACTTACTGAGTGTATGTTGTCAAGGGCTAACTGGGAAAAAAATTTACATAGATCAGTAGACAGGTAAATATTCCACAGTATTTAAAATTGGCAATGCCTCAGATAAAGAATCATTTACAGCAGTGGTCATCACACTTCAACAAAAACATAATTAATTGCAAAATTTAGAATACATCAACAAGTATGACAAGACGTGAAAAAATATCACTTGGCTGGGGAAAGTAGAAAGGATTGTATAGATATAAAGTGAAGAAGACAATGAAAATATAGCAGGTTTGGAATATACTAAAGCAGATTATTAAAAGCACAGAGACCAACTGACCTTTGTGTTCCTTGGGTTTAGTAGAAGAATATTCAGCTTAATTTGCTTCTTTGATTGTTTGTTTGTTTTAATCAGAATATTTAGTGAAATAATTCCAGTTACAATGTTTGTGAAATTCTGAAATGAAGAACATAGGGTTGGATATGGGCTCCCTGTCAGTTAACAGTCTTAAAAAGTTTGACACCCAGTTCTGAGGATGGCCAGGAGTGCTCAATGCTATCCCAGAGTTGAGAGAGAGATTAGATGGCCTTGCACTTTAACTGCAAAACTGGTTCTGTGGTTTGAAGGAGTTAACAGAGATTTCATTTCTTGTCTGTGCCAAGCAGTGGTCACACCTGTTCTGGGCCTCTCCAAGGACAGAGAAACTTTCAAAGTTTGTTCTTTGAGAACCAGGAAAGGCTGATACAGCTAAATAAAAGTTATTTAGCATTTCACCTTCCTGGTTTGAAAACTGTTATTTTTCAACTTTCAGAAATACTCTTAAAGGGTATTTAAAACCACGTGTACTATTCGCCTCAATCACTGTTGTGTGTGTGGCTATAACCACATGTTCTCATTCTTTGCAGGTTTTAATTGTACCGCTGATTTTGAATTAGATTAAAATTTAGATTATAAATTAACCTGTAGATTTGGAACCCTGCTTTGGTATAAAATCAACAATTTAGTATAAAAACAACAATTTCTGCTTGAATTGTAAGACAGCTTTCTTAAAGTTGCTTCTTGTCATTATCATTTATTACCAGCTTTCAAGTGCATTTATGTATTTTCTTGGGGCAATTTTATTTCTGGTTGTTCCAAACCAATATACCCCCCTTCTGTGAAGTCATCAGCCCAGTTCTTTAAGATTTTCTTGCACAAACACTTAGAGATACTCAGCATCTGCTTCAAGTTACTGTTACTCTGTGAGGGTATAGCACTAATTGCAGCACTTGTACCTCACTGAGAACAAATATTCCAGAATTAACTCCTTATATGGATAACTCCATAACTTTTATTTATGTATGTGTATGAGTATATTATAAAAAACAAACAAACAAAAAAACCCCATACTCATCCCCTTATGCATGTGCATGTGTGTGTTTATATATTTATGTCTGTGTGCATGCACATGTGCATGTGTGTGTGCTATTTCTTTCTAGTAATGTACAATCTTTTCTGTACTGTGAAGGTCAGTGTTAGGAGGAACAAATACTGATTTCAGTTGTGGAATTGCACATGCACATTGATCATTTAAGATCAGAATGTGAATCAGAGTGGAAATATAGGTCGACACTTTTCCGGAGATGCTGGTTTATAGTATTCACTGGAAAAAGTAGCTAGTAATTCAGAGAATTCTGAATATCTAGAATTTATGTCAATACACTATGGAAATCCAAAAATTGCTAAAAATATTCAAGATATTTTTGGTATTCAAAAATCTAATCAAATAAAATAGAATATTTTGCTTTTACACTGCATACATTACAAATTTCTGAACAATACAATGTTATTTTGCTCATTGTATATTCAGAGGAACCTTTTTTTTTTTTTCATGTAGGAACTAAGTAACAATTTATGAAGTAAGAAACCCACAGTAGTCTGCTGAGCAATACTTATGATTTTTGAATTATTATGAATATTATGAAAACCTATAGTTTCTTGAAACAATTCTAAAATGCTTAATAAAAATATAAATAAATTCCTTTTGCTGTTTTTACCTTCTATACAGTACTATTATGCACCTGTATAACGTAGAAGCAGAAATTATACATATATAATACAGCACCTTGCTGTTTAGCTTCTGAGTACTTCTGGAGGTGTTGAACTGAGTCCTGTGACTGATATGCTAAGGATATGTATAATTACCTTGATTGACAATCAAGTATATGAACCAAACAGTTTGGGTGATGCTCAGTAACCAACTCTTCACTAATCCTGGTACCTATCTTCTCTTTTGTAACGAAAGCAATCTGTTCCATGTAAGAAATCTCTGTATTGCTGCAGAACATGGACCAGACCAGTGGTATCAGGCTCACAGAAGCATTGCCTGGGGCAAGAATATATTAGAGAAAGAAAGTTTTAAGTTACTGATCTTTAAAAAATCTTGCTCTGAATGTAAGCTGATTACTCAGTCTGTTGTTGATAAGGACAGATGGAGTCACTTTGTGTCTACTGTATTCATACTGCAAGATATGCTTTCCATCCAAAATTCACTCTTAAGCCACATTTAGCAGTAGTTGTTGAAAAGGGAATCTCTAAATTCAGGAGAAAGCAATGTCTAATGCTTACGGCTCCCTTCACAAGCACAGGCTGTGGAGAATGTTCAATATCTATGCCAGCTGAATGTCAGTCATTGTAGAAACACGATCCTGGAGAGATTAAAACTGTCAGTTGATCAGCAGCTGTTGCTGTGTTAGGACTTAAAGATGCTACAAAACAATTGCTTTGTACTACTTTTTTATTCATTTTTGTCAACTCTCTGCTCATCCTACCTGGTTATTTCATTTTCAAAGCACTCACTTTTTTTGATAAAAGAAATCAGTTGTGCAGAAGGTTTGACGTCTCTTGAAAATTACTTGAATTTGCTAGAAATGATCTGTGAATAGGTAACGGCTCTCTTTTTTAGTCCTGTTAATAATTTGCAGAAGATTAATGACCAGTGTTCTGACTGTGGAACATAGAGACAAATTGGTTTAAAAGGTTTCTGCTTCTGGCACCAAAGTGAATGGTTGCAATATTTGCCAGTTGGAGCCAACTTCTAACTTATGCTTGGGTTTAGATTATCTTAGAACTACAAAGAGCAGCAGAAAGAAGAGAGAAAGGCAGAGGTGAGAGTACTTAAGAGGGAAAGTCTAAAATGCTAATTACAGTCAGAAAGTTTTCCTTCTCTCAGAAATTATTAAATTGAGATATAAGAATGGATCAGGAAACATGAAATTGAGGGGAAAAAAAAAAAAAAAAAGCTGGTCTAAATTATATGATGGGTCCTAGATTTTCCAAAATATGACTTTAATGTTAGGAGTGCTATGTAGATTCTCTGTCAGTTAGTAAGATGACTTGCAGACAAAATTCATATATATCTCCAGTGGTTTTAATGAATTGGGTCCTGTATCTACATTCTTTGGGCTATACTAGTGTCAGAAAGATTTTGTATCTGGTGAAGGGTGGGGGGAGCATTATGGGAATGAGATGCAAATACTAACATTGGGAAGGTAGTGGGCAGCTGTTGTTTCTTAGGTGTCTTTGGCAGGAACTGTAGAAACAAAGATAAAGCTTAGTATTACTCAAATGCACATTGAAAAATACCATTACTTACCTAATGGAATTAGGAGGGAATTAGTACAGACAGACAAACATATAAAAGGGGCAAGTGTTCTTCATGTTTGTTCTGATTCTCTCACATGATCCATTCATAGAAAAGGCTGCCACTCCAACTGCAAGGAGAGAAACCTCTGCTTTATCACTTATTCCCATACACTTATTTATATTAGAGGCATTTTTTCCTGTCACCTTCCTCAGCCCAAATGTGAAGTAAATCAGTCAAATATAATACGCAACAGAAATTTATGAACAACTGTGATGGAAACTCCTGCAGAAACCACTTTCGGTAAGCAAGTCATCACCAAGAAGGAAACATAAATTGCAAACTCTTTTCTGTGTCATCTTCACCCACCTTTGTTTGGCCTTTTCTAACTTTTTGCTTATAGATTTATAAAAATAATAATAAATATATATCCAGCTGAACATCTGAGATTCTGGATTATTAATAATAGGTGCAGATAAATTTAAAAATAAAAATGGCAAAATATTGGCTGTTCTCTGTCACCTATCAGTGATTCCTTTTGGCTAGACTGTACTTAATTTATTAGGCACTGGTAAGGATACGAGAAAAAAGGAACAGGCAAGGCTGTATGTGAAAGTTTGGTCTACAGAAAGAGCGCATAGGGAGAAAATTTGCAGTTTTGTGTGATGTGGATAGATCTTTATCAAAATGAGTTAACTGATGTAATTACTAATTCTTTCTGAAAATGCATTAAATATAGTTTTTTTGCTGTTGTTGTTGTTTTTTTTTTCTTTATGGTCAGTAGAATTGCACTCCCTGGGATACCTGTGATATAGTCTTCTTTCTGTTCTGTGCAGGCAGCTCTTGTGGCAAAAATAATATTTAATTTTGTGAGAATTACTATTAAATGTAACTGTCCCTCATGTAAACAAATTCCACTTCAGAACCTCCAGGCCTGACTTTTTCAGCTCCTTGTTTCTTTTATCACTCCTTGCATGTCTTTTACAGTCTCTGGGGATATTGTTATTCCATGTGCTCAGTCACATCACAGCTAACAGCTGGGAGTCTGATCCTCTGAAGGAGTGGAAGTGCAACCCAGTATCTGCTTTAAAAAGCTTTATATTGGAATATATATCAAAAAAAAAAAAAAAAAAAGCAAGCACATATTTGAACTATACCTTTGAGGGTGTATTTCCCTCACTCATGCATTTTTTTGATCTCAATTGAAAATGAAGCCTTTAAAGGTTTAAAATGGCCAAAGGAGACTGACTTCTTTTCAGGAAAGAATCCAATATGGCACTTACACTGAACTTCCCCATGGCCTTTAAAAGCCTGATTATGAATTCAAAACATGTATTCAAACTGAGGCAATGCTTTACTGGTAGAGCATATAGTTGCTTCAGTATATGTAGTTTTCTGATTGGTTGATTTAAAACTATGTTTTTAAAAGAAAAGGATTTACTCTGTTTGGGGTTTATATAGGTCTCATTGTGTCATGGTAGAACAACTATAGGTACAGATGCACAGCAAATTTACTAAATTCATGTATTAGCTCCTTTTGTATGGGCTTAAATGTTTCTTTTTCTTCTTTATAAAGGAGATTTTAGAAGGTAGTCCCTAAACAGGTTTTATCCTTTCCCCAGCATAGCCTATTTTCTCTGCATCAGTGGACTTGTCATGATAATCAACTTTTTTGTCCCAACCATCAATCACTCCTGATTACAGCTGGGAAGAAGTTCTGTTCTGTTGATCAGCCCATCAGTGCACATAATGTTACACCTGGAGACAAGTGAAAATCATCCCTCGATGGGAGAATCACTTGCCTTCAAGCCTTTTGTCTGAAGTATTTTAATTTACATTTAGAATCTTGTTCCAATTGTCAGTGCTTGCTTTGATTTTACTATTTCTTGACAAAAATAGCAAGTTCAGTTGATCTTTCCCTATATGATTATAAGAAGAATGCTTTTCTGTTTCAAATAACATCTCATGTTGTAACTTTTCACTTCATTGGACAAATATTACTGTAATTATCACTATATAAATTAAAATCTGAACAATTATGGGGTACTTCACTAGGAGGAACATAACATATGTTAGCCCAGTATTTTTGCAAAAGCAATTTTGTTGGCTTTTAATCTGATACTTAGCTAAGGTAATATTTATCTTTAGAATTCAATTTATTTAAATTGTTTGTGTAACAGATTTCATAGCAATGGAATCATTAAAAATTAAAGACATCTTTCCTTTCTTTAAAGGAAATATGGCTTGTATTGTTGTGATCGTTACTGAATAAAACACTTCTGTCAATAAGTGCATTCTATGTATCTAAAGCCAAACATATTTTCTTCCTTATAATAAAACTGTAACTGAGTTGTCACAAGTATGATGAAAGTTCATCTTGAGTAAATACTTTGTTTTTTTAATAACTTGAATATGAGTTTTAGTTAGCTATCAGAATAACCAGATGTAGTTTAATTGCACCATTCATTTTCCTCCCACAGTCCCTTTTTCATTTTTAGCATCTTTTTAAAAAGAACAATATATAAGAAACCTGTAAACCTGATACTTCAGGGGCTACAGGATGAAGTGTAAATGAAAAAGAATGTAGAGCATGAGAGTATGGAGTAATACAGATTTGATTAGCAATCATGTTTTTACATAAAAGGTTTAATTAGCAGTAGCTCATTTTCCTATTCCTTCTGGCCATTTTCTGGACAGTGGTATATTGCTTTTTTGCAGTGAACCATGCCAACAAATAGAAGGTGTTATGTTTTCATTAGATGCAGACGCTTCAGCATTATTATCTCTCACCTCAATCTACACAGTGATACAAAACATGTCCAAATGTCATAATTTAATAGGCGAGGGATATATACAGTAATTAAGGAAAGGAAAGGAAGAACTATGGCATACTTGCTCAGATGCTTTATTTTGTTTGTTCTTAAACTGATGATTAAAACACTAAATCACAAATCAAATAATCTCTCAAACAGGCTCATTCCTTATGCTCTGTCTGTTTGAATACCCTATTTGCCAAATACAAAATTTCATCACTAGTATAGAAGTTATTCTTTCAAAGTGACATCCTGTTTATTTTTATGTTTTAGTAATTAATATGAATATATTGCAGAATTTTTATTTTACAGGGTACATCAATCTGCATTACCTTTCCAAAGACTCTCAGCACTTATTACTGTTATGACATAACAGAAAATTTTCTTTTGTTATTAAAATAGAGACGTTTGGTGGTTCTTCATTAATACAATTCTAGTCAAAGAGCCTGCCACAAGGTACTTGTCACTGCTTGTCAATTTCTTCTCTAACATGATTTTCATACCATAATCTTACTCAGTTATAAACAGTTAAAATAAAACCAGTTTCTAAGATAAATGTGTTCTGAGAAGCAGCAATAAGTGAGCAACAATGTCTTGAGATGCTGGAAAACCTGGAGTATATGGAAATAATTAGCACTTCGGGCACTGGAGGAATGAAGATTTTTACAGTATTTCATTGCATATAAATCCCAGTGCCTAGCATTTATTATTATATATATATATATATATATTTTTTTTTTCTGAAATTACATGACTAATTTGTATCTCTCTAGTGCTTGAAAGGTCTTTAAGAATGAAACTTTCTTCACAGAAAAGCTGAGGAAGTGTACATTACAAGATGTGTGAATTTTTAACAAAATACATTAAAAATGGTACAATGCCATTTTGGCTATTTTTCTAGAGCCTGTCTTAATTAGTGAAACAGGCCTTACATGCAAGGCAAGCCTTTCTGGTCATGAGATGCAGTGAAAAGCCTTCAATCTTTGTAGGCTTGTCCCAGTGCTTTTGGAGTTAGTGCTGCCAAAACAACTGGTAAAAAGTAAGGAGAGAACAGACATTTTGGAGAAGGAGCAGATGCAGGGGCATTCAGCAGCACGGATACCAAAGAATGGAGACTGCAATGAGAAAGAGAAGCTCCTGGTACTGTCTCTTGGCTAAAATAGATTCGGTTGTAGTAACGGTCAGCACTTATTCATTTCTATCTTATAGGGATGATTGTGTTTGCACAAGTACAGACTCATTCAGTCCAAGCCACAAGGTCTGTCATCTTTCCAAGATGGATCTAACTTTTTATTATGCATATTGTGTACTAATATGAGTAATTGTAAAGGAAGAGGACTTCCTGTGGAGTGGAAGATACGCATTTCATTCTTGACAGACCTCTGCTGCAACATAGTATGGTCTGAATTATTCTGCAATAGTGATCTTAAAAATTGTAGCATTATTATTTAATCAGTAATCTACTTAAAATGCTCTGTCTCTTTTATACACGGAGCCTACAGCTATGTATCTGTGCAGCAAACTCCGTTCTTTTCAGGTATGTAAGATGAGATCTTTTCCCTAGAGAGCTTATTTTCTAATAAATCAGAAATGAAACAAGAATATAAGGTAGGTAGAACAGCAGGGTAAATGAATAAAGTGAAAAATACTTTCTGAAAACCATTTTTAAGAGTTTTGTTGAAAACAAAGGGTTTGTCAACTTACTAGAAAACATCTGAGAATATTTGAAATCAAGCCTGGAAAAAATGTCTAAGGGTAAATAAGAATAAGTGCATTTTCAAGACTGGTAGTTTATATAATAGTTGATTGGGGTAGGTGAGTTTTTCTAAGGCATGTGAGAGGGAGAAAGGGCTGTGTAAGAGAAGAAACAAACAACATTGAAAAATGTGTGATGATGCAGAATAGGAGATCACTGTGGAAAGAAAGGAAATTCTGTCAGAGTTCATAATTAAAATCTGGGCTATAGTTTTACGTATAGTGACAGAAAATAGGTGATTTGAGGAATGTGAAATTTTAATTGGCAGAGTCAACAGCAGGAGAAAATTCGTAACCATTCAAGCTCAACAATCATAAAAACTTTGGTTGAATCGAAGGAGAAGACAAAGTCCCAAAGAGTGTGTCAAAGCCCAGAGAAGTGGAAAGGCTTGAAGGCAGACTGGTGAAATACATTAGTCTGAAATATATTAGTCTGGCCAGCACAAGGCTTGTTTTGCAACTCAAAGGAGGTTTGTCATCCTCCAGCTGGTGTTACTTAGGGTTCAAATCTTCTCTAAAGTCAGCCCTAATGAATATTTATTTTCTCCCCATACTACTTAAGCCCATATAAAAGCAATGATGGCTATAGTCTATCAATTAGCTCTTTTCTGGTATTTGTGGTAAGGAGTAATAACAGAAGCAATTCTACAATAGTTTAAATGGGTAACTGTTTTAAAACACCACAGATTACATGTTTTTTTTTTTTTTTTCTCTCTCAGAAAATCTACATATATGAAAAATATGCTGGTTTTGATATTCCTTGAATAAGAAAATGAAGGTCAAAAATATTTATTTACTTTCCCACTCAATGTGCTGTTCTCCTTTCCTCCCTCCCCCCACATATCCATATGAAACCATGTTAGTAATTCACTGTGGCTGCTCCTGACATGAAATGGGTAACAGAGTACTAAGAGTGACTCATGGTGAGCAGTATAGCCACTTAGAGTAATTGGATTATGAATTTTTTTTTATGTCTTCAAAGTGTTTGTTGTTACAGTCACAAGAATCTGTGTGTTTTGCAGGCATGACTCCTTTTTTCTACAAAAAGAAGTCCTACCAGTTATTATCATGCATTTTAAATTGAGCGTTTATATTCACTGCAAAGAGATGGGTTTGGACTATAGCTAACAAGTCAGGATTTTGTTTAGTTGAGGTGCTAATGGAGGCTTACCTCATTTCAGAATGAGTTTACAGAAACAAGAATTGCATGTTGAACAAGGCAGAGGCCTTTGACATTTCACTGCAAGCTGTTCTGGTGCGTGCAAAATGACATTTTTAAAATTATGAGTGACGGGATGGTCCTTGAGGCCTTTTGGCTGGGGAGCAGCAAAGGCTATACTCATAATTCTCTTTTATCAGCTTAAATAAGATAAATCAAAAGGATAGTGATCTTATCATTAACATCAAATCTTGAGTAATTTTCTGAAATTCCTGCACTGGAAATAACCACATTTTCAGGCCTACTTACTCAATTAAAGCTGTCAATTTGGTGGCTGGTGTAGGCTTATTGTGTCACAAGGTCATTCTTTATTTCTGTTGGTTTAATGAACAGAGGTGGACTCCACCCATTTTAGAGATGTGACTGGTTTAAATGAGGAGAAGGAGAGAGGACTGTGTCATCTGACACTGGAATACACCCATGTTGATTAGTGCTTCAGGACAGAAGCACAGTGAAACAAATATATAGCTAACTTTTTGAAGGTGGAGGCTGTCTATGTAATTACTCTAGAGTCCAAATTCCTGACTAGTTTATCTTGTGGGCTCCAGCCCTTAAAACTTTATTAAGAGTTTGTGTACAGCTGAAACAAAGATTCCCATAGGTAATAAATTCTTTTGCTGGCTTCTGCACTAATAAGCTGTAAAATCAAAAGACTATTGGGGCCAATGCTGTGGACTGTCTGACAGAGTGGTTCTCAAATAAAACACCAGGAGGGGTTGGACCCAGATTCCTGAACCTGCAGAAGTCCTCGACTTATATTGACTGACTGAAAAATGTTTACGCTCAACTGAATAAATGGTTTGGCTGTAGATTTAATGTGTTGTTAGCATACAACTGCTCATCATGCTACCATATTTGGACTAGTAAATCCTTTCTTTTAGCTGGAAACCTCTCCACCTGGCCAGTTGTCTGCCTGAAGAAACTTTAGAAAGAAATTAGATTTACTATGTATCAACATGAAGGTGCTAATACATCCTAAAACTGTGAGCTGGAAGTAAATATCTAGTTTGTATGTGGAATGCAATACAGTTTATTTTTTAGGAGATTGAAGAGCAAAAACATTGAGGCTGAAATTACATCTGCAAAGTGAAATTGAAGAAGCACTGATTTAAAGATTAAAACCTTAGCCCTCTGTAAAGAGAAAGTCTTGGAAAGAATCAGAAGTTAAATCATGTCTGGACTTAGTAGGAGCCTTGGTGCTAAATCCAGTTTTCCTGAACTTGGCCTGTATGTCCTCTTCCTCTATAAATGGCTCTGCAACAGTCTTGCAAGATCTCAGATGTAACACACTGCACATAATATTTGTGCATCTGCCCTGTCTGCCTTTGGGATCTTGTTTGGAGAGTGTGATTTCTCAAAGGGTCCCCGTTAATAAGGCCTTGGATGATACCTGAGATTGTACCCTCACCTCTTCTTTGGGGTACAGCCACAGTGCTGTATGGTTCAAAATTCTTGTTACTCAGTAAATCTGTGTATCTTTAAGTGGTGATCATTTCTCAAGCTTATGCTTTGACCATCAGAGTGGGTGGCACACAAGAGCACTTCAGTCAGAGCTGGGAGTGGGGGCTTCGTGAGTCTTGGAGGAAAACGGCACATACAGGCCCAGGTGCAATATAACCATATATACCGAGACCACTAGAATTACCTGGGACTCTGAAAGCCAGGAAAATGCCCTGGGAAAGTTAATGTTTTTTCTCTTGTCTCAGGAAGGCTTGCATGATGAACTGGTAAAATATATCATGATCCGATAGATCATAGCAAATAGTTACTTTTACAATCACAGCATTTGCTATCTGCTGTTGCTCTTCCATATACATTGTTTGGACTTGCAACCTTAATGTTCTTTTAAGGTACTGTCTTTGTTTCATTCATTTATTTATTTATTTATTTATTTATTTATTTATTTTGTGTGTGTGTGCTCTGTCTAAAGTTCTTTCATGTCGGAATAGCTGTCAGTCTTAAAATGATTTATAGTTGCACTGTGTTTGGGAGATAATTATTTATTTATTTATTTATTTATTTGATTATGGGAAAGACTTGGATATATTTTGGCTCCAGGATCAAAAGTAGGAAATTACTCTAAAATAGAAAGTCACACAGATTCAGTCCAGACTGAGTTCAAGGGTTATCTGCCTTCTCCTGGTGTTTTATTCCCTAGATACTGTTATGTAGTGTTTCTGATATATTCTGTGGCTTTATATCTATGTGTAAACTTCTGCAGATTATTTGCAACCCAGTAAAAAAGGCAGGATTATATCTATCTGACAAAAAAAAAAAAAAAAAAAAAAAAGAAAAAAAGAATCTTTGTTAGTTTTATAGCTGGATGTCTGCAGGATATATTTATATATATCTCTAGTGTGCTCAACACTGGAAACCTAATACAATGTTTCTGGTGAGATGACAGGTGGCTTGTGGTGTGTGTACAGCCATTTTTATATACATATACCTTTCATAAATGTGTTTTATTTAATATAAAAGAAACAGAAACTGTACAGATCTCTCAAATGGTGCAGTTGTGTTCAGCAGTGTAAGTAGGAACTGGCAGAGGAAGTACAGAGAAACAAAATAAGTTATCTCCATTTGAGTTAAATTGCTCTGGATGTTCTCAATTTTCATTTTGTCACTATATTGTAGACCGTATGTATGCCAAACCAGTAAGAGCAGGGTATCAGTACATAGCATCAACCAAGAAAACATAGAGCTGCCCAGACAAATGCTATAGTGTAGGTGGTGAAGTTACATATGCAAAGTTGAATATAAGTTTTTGTGGTGAAAACATGGCTTTTTTGCTCAACTGATGCATTTCTGTGATGCTATACGTTTTGTTTTGTTTGCTTAGTCAAACTCTGCCCATCTATGTTAAAATTCTTTTCACTAAAATAAAATGGTCCGGGTGGAGCATCACACTTTCTTTCAGTCACCAGTCCAGGGTGAAATAAATGTCAACTGCTGACTTAAGTGGAGCCAGGATTTCACTCACAAAATCTAAACTAAGCATGCTTGCTATCTTTTTATTTTTCTCTCGGCAAGGAGGTTCTTCCAGTTTCCAAAGAGCAATGAACAGCATGGTTCATTGTTTGTAGATTTTGGTGTTTAATGAGTTCATAGGAGTGAATGTTGAAACAGTTGTAAAGATCCTGTAAAGGTTTGTCAAAATATTCTTTCTTTATGAGAAAATGAATGAAGTATATTAGCTACACTCAAAAAATAACTTCCAAATCAATATTCAAGAAGTTGATCAATAATATTCATATGGAGAAGGTAACAGAATATGTTCTGCATTTGAATGAATGTACTAAATAAAGTCCGTCTTTTGCAACAGGGCTTCTAGGGTAATTTGCTAACTTTCTGTCATGGTTGATTTCAACATAGATTTCAATGGAGCTTGGACTATTGAAGCAAATAGCTCATTCTTGAAGATCTTTTGTTGTTTTTAATGCATTGAATTAGCTCATTACTGTTGAATATGTAGTGGAAAATAGCATCTGTTTACACTGCAATAATATAAAAATTACTTACCAGTAACAGAATAAGGAGCAATCTGCAAAAGCTAATCATATTTGTGCACTTGTCTACAAAAAGTAAATTGTTAATACATACCCAAGGGAAAAAGCACTTACTGGTTTATGCAATTTAATAGTAGTTTTAAGCATAGTGTATTAAAGATTTTTTTTTTTAGGATTCAGTTTTGAAAGTCATAAGGATAAGAATGTAAAAAACATAACTGTCTCATCTTGCCGCTTCATCTGTACTCAGTGATGGCTGAACTCTAGAAAGCATCCTGAAACTTGGTTTGCCCATATCACTGTCAAACTGTCTGTCCATATACCCCAAAATGTGCAAATCCAGCTTAGAAAACTACAAGATTAGTGAGAATTCTGTATCCATGTGCTTTATCACTCCAGAAACATGCCAACATTTGGTGGCCGTGCATGGAAAACTGTTAAATGTTACTGACTTAATTATACTAATTTAAATATATCACTAATTCTTAACTGAGTATTTATTATTATTATTATTTATTTTCATTTGGGTTTCAGTTACTGTAGATTAATAAGAACTAGTACGAGGTATAAAAAAGGACAGCATAAAGACAATGTGCAGTAAATAAGTATTAATATGTTAGTAAATATTGAGAATATGTATGAAGCAGTTTGTCTGCTCCAAAAACTTTGGAATGCCAGCATTATGTTTCAATACTATTTGGAAATTTCACTCTTTTGATAATATCTGCCCAAACAAATATAAAACATGAAATGATATCTTAGGTTTTAAAATCAGAAAGGGCTCTTATACCTGTCTTGTTTGACCTTTTTTATATTACACTTCATACAATTTTGTATAGCTATTCCAGGTTTGAGCCTGATAACCTGTGCTTGACTAAAGGAGATGAGAAATATCAAAGTCAATGTGATTGAACATGAAATATAGAGCATTTCTTAGCTACCGGTCCTATGACATTGCAACATATAAAATGTCCTGTTGATTTCAGAGGGGATACTCTTATCCAGTAATGTCTGTAGAACTGCAAGTATACCTTAAGTAAGTATTTATTCTTGGCCAATAGAAAAAATAAAAATAAAAAATCTCCAGATTTCAACGTAACATTAAGTAGAGGAACCAAAGTATAACTGCAATGTAAATAGTAAGTAATGTCAAAACATTCTCATAGGTTTGGTGTACTGCCTTGAATCACTGGCTTCTGGCTTCTTATGCAGAACCTGATTTCTATTAATATGAATTGCTTGTATAAGACCTAATTTACTATTCTCTCCCTCCCTTTCTCCCTCCCTTTCTCCCTCCCTTTCTCCCTCCCTTTCTCCCTCCCTTTCTCCCTCCCTTTCTCCCTCCCTTTCTCCCTCCCTTTCTCCCTCCCTTTCTCCCTCCCTTTCTCCCTCCCTTTCTCTCCCTTTCTCTCCCTTTCTCTCCCTTTCTCTCCCTTTCTCTCCCTTTCTCTCCCTTTCTCTCCCTTTCTCTCCCTTTCTCTCCCTTTCTCTCCCTTTCTCTCCCTTTCTCTCCCTTTCTCTCCCTTTCTCTCCCTTTCTCTCCCTCTTTCTCTTTCTCTCCCTTTCTCTCCCTTTCTCTCCCTTTCTCTTTCTCTTTCTCTCCCTTTCTCTTTCTCTCCCTTTCTCTTTCTCTCTCTTTCTCTCTCTCCCCCCTCTCTCTCTTTCCCTCTCTCTCTCTTCTCTCTCTCTCTTCCTCTGTCTCTTCCTCTCTTCCTCTTTTTCTCTCTCTTTCTCTCTCTCTCTCTCTCTATCTCTCTCACTCTTTTCCTCTCTCTTTCTTTCTTTCTATAGTGGGAAATGACATTTATTCATTTTACTTTGCTTTTTCTCTTTTTTTTTTTTTTTTTTTTAATGTAACACATATTTCTTCTCGAAGAAATATTCATTTCTTCTCCTGTGCAGAAGCCTACAATAGGATTTTTTCAGCAAACCACTGGCACAGGTCACTTTTGGAGTTACAAAGTTGGTTTAAATGAGACAGGAACTGGTGAGCTAAGAGTTCTTTTACTCCAAGAAGCCATATTGCCTCTCCTTGGAGTTTCTTGTACTTGAAAAGCTTGGATGCTCCTTGGAATATGAGGAGAAGGAAAGAATCTGTGAACTATTCAGTCTTAGTTCTAGCCTTAAATTATCAGTCTTCGTGTAGCTGTGAAGACTTTTGATAGTGGACAATTCATACATTTTATATGCGGTTATGACCTTCTAAAAGAAGGACGGAGATTTGACCTGGAGACCACCTTACTACAGCCAAGTGCACACAAAACAGTGCTGAAATTAGGAAATTTGACCACTTTCAGTTCTAGTTTGTGGGTTTTGAGTTTCTTCTTATGGATAAGAGCTGATCTAAAGGATGCAGGGTAGATTTATGTTGAAATAACCATTGAAGTGGAAATTGAAACTATATTTCAGTAAAAGAATCAGAAAGTTGAATCAGCGTTTTTCTGAAAACAAACTTGAAATTTGAAAAAATTCTATGAAATACAGCATTAAAAACAGTAATTCCAGTAACAATATAAAGACTCTACATAAGAACACAATGAAAATATCTCCATATACTCTTTTGTGGTTTTGTATATACAAGCCTTATTACCTTGTCTGTCATTTCAAATACAAAATTCAAACGGTACTGAATTAATAGGAATTTAAAGATGCATTTTTTAAATTTTTCCTGTCCTCTTTAAAATTGCTTGCGATATTTTTGTGTCTTGCTTTCCATTATTCTCTGATGGTTTGATTCAGTCAAAAATAAATAAATAAATAAAATTCTGAAACTCAGAATTTAATGAGATTGCTGTTCTGAATGTAAACAGACAAAAGTGGTTTTCTTGGTAACAGAAACCAGGTGAAAACACTCAAAGGAGCTATGCTAAACATACCACTCAACTTTCTTTAGTTAACAGTTAACCAGATGAATGCAGAGGGAAATCATGTTTTATTTCCAGTCAATGTAAAATTCTTAAATAAACTGAGGCTCTGGGAAGGTAAGTGTATGTGTATACCCTTGAATCCCATTAGCTGTTGTCAACTGTGACAAACTGATACTCAGAAAGGTTTTGGCTACATACCCACCATTGTTATTCCTTTTCAGACAATACCAGAAAAGTCTGAACTTTTCAATACTATTCAGAAAATTACTGTAAAGCAGTTATTTTAAATTCAACAACATCTTTTGTTTTTAGGCAAACTTTCTTTGTGTATAAACTGAATACTGAATTACATTTACATTATTTAAGTCATTTTTGAGTAAATCACAGGAATATTGTATAATGGTGAGCTTATTTTCTTTGTTGTTTCTTTGTTGTTAGATGCATTCTACATCAGCTTCCACTTTTAGGATTTCCATTATTGACATATCATTCAAAAAGTATTAATTAACACAGTGAGTAAAATATGGGTGGGAGTCTACTGATACAGAAGGGAAGCTGGGGTACATTTGTAAAAAACAACAGCAACAACAACAAAACATTTGCTCAAGATCTTGATTCCAAATATTCGGTTCCAGATTCAAAACTAGAAACATACATGTTATATTTACTAAGCTGAATAAATATATCATTTATTTTATCATGAGCCACACAAAGTGGTGTGTATATATATATATATATATTAACCTTCCTCTATCTTATTCTAAAATTAATCTGAGATTAACCACCTGGTTAATCTGAGCAAAAGATCAAACAAGCTCAATATTCTCTTGAAATTCTAACTACAACAAGATTTGTCATGTGGAAAGTAAATGGTGCCTGAAAGTCTGCCAATTAATAAAACAAAGATCAGATTAAATGTTAAAGTTAATTTCATTGATTAATGTTTCACTAATACGTGTTTTCTAAAGAACATTTCATCTCTCAATCAAAAGAGTTCCCTCCAAAGAAACTATTATGAAAGTCAGTATGTAAAATCTTCTATAGACCAGAACTTGAAAACTCTGTTACTGAATTTAAACTTCATCTTCCTTAGCAATAACAAGGTTAAAATAGATGATAAAATAAATAATCAGTTTATTAAACTTTGGCATTCAGTGAACTTTTGTTGTGCTGCATGGATAAGTACCGGTTTCCTTAAGAGAAAATGCCACATATGGGAAGAGATTTATTACTTGAGCTGAAGAGCATATATATTTTGATGTCTTCTATGTCTACTGGGAATGAAGTGGGAAGTGTTCTATACCTAGGCAGCTTTTTGTACCTTGCCTAGATAGTTTCAGGTAATGTCACACTCAGTAGTGGCCTACAGTAAAAGTAGATGCATGGTCTACTAGAGTGCTACAGGACGAGATATTACACAGGGGATTCTTACCTTCTTTATCTGACCAAGATAAAATAGATTTTCCTCTCCAGAATGACAATATTTGATTTTACTATAGAATGGATGATTTTACCATAAGAATGGGGTCAATGCCAATCTCTCACAATGTGATGCAGACTCTTGCCAGGAGTCTCTCAGTCTCTCACCATTATATAAATGGATCTGGAAGGAGCCCAAGCATAGGGGATGGGATGAAGCAGCTTTGTTAATGTGAAGGAAATAGTGAGCTCAGAAATCTCCCATCCTCTCTGTCATCCTTGAGTCTCAAAGTACATTCAAGAATGTGTTGAGTTAATGCTCTAAGAAGGAGAAAAGGAAACAGAAATTATTTCTTTCCATTGAAAGAGAAAATTAAATGTCTGGGAATTAACATTTATGTTATTCTGCCATGGTAATGAAGAATTGCTTTATTTTCTACATACATGTCCTTTTTGGTGCTTGCTCTGTTTTTGTATGCTTAGCTCTAGGGAAGGGGGGCAAACCGATCAGCAATAAAACTATCACTTTTGATGGGGTAAAAGCCTTCTCTCAGAACATATCTGAAAGAAGTCACATTACACACACATCCTTGGAGTTTCATACCATGGTTATATTTGAGTCTGTAGTGTAATTAACTCTCTGGCTCTGTATTACAGACTGATGTTGATGATAGAGTGCACAAAAAATTGAAATGACACAATTCAGAAGATAAAGGTAAGCCTAGCAGAAGGAAGAAATGACGACAGGCAACATTTATCTACACTATAATTGACTGCAGATTGAGTTTGTATATATCAGGCAGAAATCAGGGTACTCTTCTTGTTCAATATAAAACTTGTCATCATGTTGACATCACCTTTAAAAATTACATTATACGTCTTCACTTAATCTCTTATTCTTCAAAGGCTTGCACAGGTTCTTAGCTCGTTTGTCTCTTGTACTGTGACTTTGTTAAGCTCTGAAGTCCATGGAGTTCCTCCATGTTCTTGAAAGTGAGTATAGGCTGTATAAGTAATCCTGAATTTCCTGCCTGTACTCACTGGGCAAACAAAATAGTATGTGTTGCAAGACATATTATTTTGCAAATTTTAAAATACCCTCAAATAAAGACTTACTTACGTACTAGAGCAAATAAATCTCAGTGCAAAAGACTGCACAACACTCCTTATTTTATCAGGTATGACTCACAGTAAAAGCCCTGTCATAGGCAGTACCAACTGTTGGGAGCCTCAAGGCTGCTAGACTTCCTGTAAACTTCTACAGTTAACTTATTCTTCCATAGAGATCAGCTCTGGTTATGAATGTAGCACATACTTGGTAGTATACAAAAGTCTCAGCTGCTTACTGCAGTTTTCTCTGAGCTCAATGATGTCATCACTGACTGGCAAGACTGGCAGTCAACCTGGCAATTTTGGAGTCACTAGAAAAAAACTTTATGTCAGTATGATGCCTTTTCCAAAAAAAAAAAATACTTTTTTTTTTATTATTATTTTGATCAATTTCTTGTGTGCTTAGAGCACCTGTAAAATTATGTTTGAAGTACTTGTTGACAGCCCAACTTCAGGAAGATAATCTATACTCAGTGATTAAGATAACGTAGCACAGGCATCTCATAAACAATTTCTCTCACTACACCAAAGGATAGAAGCCCTTTTGCCTTATGCAGCTCTGTGTTACTGCCTAACCTGGAGTGGCCAGCTTAGTGACAATATTAGTTTGAACCAGAAAACTCATTTTTTGTTTTTAAAGCTATTTTGTATACTTTTTACTCTGGGAGATCTTCATGTCAATTACTGATATATTAGCCAAAGTTGTTACTATTTTACTGGGAGTGACAATAGAAGTGATAATAGCGTCCAGCGACTGGTAAAAACAAAGACATGATGTGGGCTACTGAAATCTCAGACAGACAAAAAGGGGTTTTCGTCCCTCTCAGCCCTTGTTTGGGGCTTTCTGAGGGTACAGGCAGACTGCAGCCTTGCTAGTGATTGGTTGGATGACAACATGGAGTACAGCACTCTTCCTGTTGGACAGCTTTCAAAATGTATTGTGAAATGAGAAAGATATAATGCATGATAGTTGGATTGAATTTTTGTGAGGAAGAATCACTGGAACATACTGACTACACTTTTTAAAAATTTCTTTTCTCTGAGTTGGCTTTTATTAGGAAGGTGTTGCCTAGAAGGAATGAAAGAGGCAGGAAATCAATCTGTAAGAAGACTGGTAATATGAGATGAACCAGGAGGGATATAGAAAGGATAGAAGACGTGGTGCTGCTAAGTTAAAAACTCTCTGAGAATAGGAGACCCTTTTGTGTTTCAGTGCACAAAATTAAGCACAATGTTTTTGTTGAACCAATGCCTAAAGAACTTAAGTGAGAGGACATGATTCACTGGAGTACATTATTCAGACTGACAAACTTATTTTGAAGACTGCTGTGTAGATACGATGACTGTAATTGTACAAGAATACTGTCTGGATTGTTTGAAATATTTCATATCTTTCTCATCATATTTTACACATTGTAATTTTCTTGGTAATATGTCCTTATGGTAATTGTGGTACAATATTGCACATAAGCAAAGAAAATACAGCTGAGTTTTGATGTTATGGCTGTTATTTCTAACTGCTTTCAGGTGTAACTATACAAACTGCATATAGAATAGTTATTTTATGGTATCTATATGTGTATTTATAATAAATATATATATGTATATATTTTATTTTTTACACCAACAAATATGTTTTTATATTCTAACAATTTGGCAAGTTTAGAAAATGTGTGGATTAGAAAGGTCCCTAATAATTCAACATAGATATGCAGAACCAGAGGAAATTATTTGTTTTGCAAAAGAGATTCTTAAACTGATCTGTATTGCTGAAACAGGCAGGACTTTACAAATAACCTTGAAAAGTGAATTGCCATTTAGACATCTTGCCATTTCTTTGGTTTTTAAGTAACTCACATAGAATAAATTTTATCCACACATAATTTGCAGGATCAGAGCTCTCAAAATTTAGTTAAGGATCCATGGGTTTTCAACTTCAGATACAAAGTAATAAAATATACCTTTTACTTTCTTGTTTGACATCTCTTTCAAGAATGAATATAGTTCCTTAAAGTGCAATGTAATGTTAAAGCAGCAATATTTGGCATATTTCTCATGTTCCATCATGAGACTAAGACTGGGTAACATGCCAGCTGACACTTGTATACACAGTGCTAGGGATAATTCTGTGTATCAAACATGGAATCAGAGGATCACATAATTGTAGAATGGATTGGGTTAGAAGAGACCTTAAAGGTCATATAGTTTTAACACCCCTGCCATAGGCAAGGATGCCACCCACTAGATCCAGTTGGCCAAGGCCCCATCCAGCCTGGCCTTGAACACCTCCAGGGATAGGGCATCCACAACTTCTCTGGGCAAGCTGTTCCAGTGCCTCACTAACTTTACAGTGAAGAATTTCTTCCTAATGTCTAATTTAAATCTATTCACTTTTAATTTAAGACCATTACCCCCTGTCCTATCATTATTCACCCGAATAAAGAGTCCCTCTCCATCCTTTTTATAAAGCCCCTTTAGGCATTGAGAAACCACAATGAGGTCTCCCCAGAGCCTTCTCTTATCCAGGCTGAACATCCCTGGCTCTCTCAGCTTTTCTTCATAGTGCTCCAGCCCTCTGATCATCTTTGTGACTCTCCTCTGAGCTTGCTCTAACAGGTCCACACCTTTCTTGTGCTGGGGGCCCCAAACCTGAATGCAGTACTGCAGGTGGGGTCTCATGAGGGCAGAGTAGAGGGTCACAATCACCTCCCCTGCTCTGCTGGTCACGCCTCTTTTAATGCAGTCCAGGAAACAGTTTGCCTTCTGGGCTGCAAGTGCACACTGCTGGCTTATGTCAAGCCTTTCTTCCACCAGAACCCCCAAGTCTCTCTCCACAGGGCTGCTCTCAATGAGTTCTCCCATTCTATACTCCTGTCTGGGATTGCCCTGACCCAGGTACAGCACCTTGTACTTGGACTTGTTGAACCTTATTCGGTTTACATGGACCCACTTCTCCAGCCTGTCCAGGTCCTTTTGAATGGTATCTCTTCCTTCTTTGGTATCAACTGCACCACACAGGTTGGTGTCATCTACAAACTTGCTGAAGGTGATGTGAGAAAAAAACACACTGTGTTGGAAACTGTGATGAAAGAAGAAAGTAAGGTCTGTCTTAAGGTATTATTCTGATGATTTTGTAATCATAAAAAGAAACAGAAGTTAATGTTAGATGACTTTTAGGAGAGATGTTTGTGATTACCAAGTGTTCTCTAATAATATGGAGTTTTCATTTTAGGATTGTCCTGAATCTCTGTTGCTTGAGAGAACATCTGTTTTTAGATTAAACAGCTGTTTCTCAGAGGAGATTGGCTTCCATCAAGATGAACAATTATAAAATTCAGTACCCCTTTATAAGAAACGTAAAGGGAAATCTTCCTTTGATTCCCATTGAGTTCAGTAGATTCTGGGTTTTGCCTATCCTCTGCTTATAACTTGTCTGAGCACAACTTGTTGCACAAGTTGATAAGACATATGTACACATAAGATAATATTAAGATAAAATATTAAAATATGGGATATTTTAATAAAATTGGGAATAATTGCATTTTATGATCATTTTTTATTTATTATTTTTTTTATTATTATTATTTAGGCTGACAGCAAATGCCATTTTAAGCAATGAATTTTATAAGCTACAAGTAAATGTCTTTTAAGTAGTGAGGATTATTTTAGTTCTGTTATGGCTGCAAGAAATGATAGCACAATATTTTATATTGCCATGTTGAAAAAACATTTATGGATATTTTTCCATTTCCCCCATCCCACTCTTGCAAGTAAAGATCTCTAAGTAGAGGTTAGGTAAACTGTCAGTGATCTGTGGGAAGTGAGCAATGGGGAACTTTTCATAACAGCCACTGTACCTGTAAGTTTAAGCAACATTTTTCTACTTCGGAATGTTTTCATACATGAATTTCAGAATACTGAAAAGGTCAGCACTTTCTACATAGGGCCTTATTTTATATTCCTTGTGCATCCAACACTCTGCTTAGGTTGAGGTTTGTGGAGCTGTAGCTGTGAGAATTTGGAGTGAAGAGTGGATGCAGGAGGCATAAACCTGGCTGTGTTCTACCAGTAATTCTGTGAAGAAGCTTGAGCTGTGTATCAAACTAAAATTGGCATTCATAATCTAGTATTAAGGATCATGTTCTGACTACTTTTCTGATATTTGAAGAACGACACTATTAGTTAGGGGAAAAAAAGTGCACTCAAAAACTGAAGCTGACTGGTAATTAATTTTGACTAGAAACTGTAAAAACAGTTGACATGATAATATCATAAAGATGTACTTTATAATGTCATTTTTAATACATCATCATAACCTGACACTGGTCTTTCAGTTTAACAATAATTAACATCTCTTGATTGTTGTGTATCTGGCTTACAGTATGTCTTGATGTTACGTGTTGGGAATTGTAAAAGGTGCATGATTGTGCTGTTTCTGTCCAAGTAGTTTCTAATTAATAACTTCACTGTCCAGTGTTCTTTCAATAAGGGTACCTACTATAATATTTACATTATTTTAGATACAAAGAAACTGGCTTTTCAACCAAACTGAATGATGCATCTCGATATACAACAAGAGCATGTGTGTGTATGTATTTCTATGTGTGCATACACATACATGTATATGTGTTTATTAGTTTAGATAAGGTCTGTCACTTTTTCTCACCTTGAGCTTCTCAAATCTCAGACATCTGGAAGGAAACATGACTTTTCATGAATACTGAAAACCATAAATCTCGAGATTAATTAATTAACACTCTTATTGTGATATTCACTAGAACTTCCTCACATCCTAGAATTCAGCACAGGGCAGCATTAAGTAAAGGTATAATGACTAACAGGTACCAGATAATGCAGGCATCTTCCACCTGCACAAGTGGCTTAGTGAATTGAATGACGGTGTCATTTATCCCTCTGATCCTTTGAGTTTGTAGCTCCTAATTGACATACATGTTTATTTCTTCTTGTGATTCCACAATAGAAAGTGTTTACCTTATATGTTCTCTCTAAGCATCTGCAGTTGTTTCATGTCAGAAATAAAATACTGACTTTCATGTATCCTTGGGCTGACCCAGCATAGTTGCTTTTATTTTGTTCATTTCTGTGATAAATTTTGATTATTTTCCAGGGTCTCAATAGTGTTCTTCAACTAGGAAAGGGATTGTTTTCAATTAAGTTTGAATTTCAGCAATAAAAAATGTAAGGAATGTATCAAATTAGTATTTTATTAATTGGAGGAGTATATTTCTTATAAAAGATTAAATATTAGAGAGAAAAAGAAAAAAAAAAAAAACAAGTTCTGATTATTCATATTAATTCCAATGTCTTTTTTAGTAAGGTTTAATCCTATACTTAAAACACTATTCTTAAAATATACATACAACAAAAATTAAATGAAGAAATGTTGCTATTAACTCTTAGAATAAGAGTTCTTTCAGTGTAATCCTTTTCAGTGTAATACATAAATATCAATAGCAATGCATGTACAAATCTATTTTAGCTTAATATCATGTAGCCAAGACATATTTTTGAGGTTTCTGCTTAGAAAGGGTGCTCCTGGCTTTGAATTTCAAACCCTGGAACTTATGTATATATTTATTAAGAAAGCCAGATAATTGCAGTTAAATCTTTGGTGATGGGCTTTGAAGAGAGTGGTTTATGTTTCGGGTTTTTTTGTTTGGCCTTGGGTAGCTTGGTCTTTGCTTTTCATTTGAGAAGTTCCTGATACCACTGTTAAATGTAAACTGTTCTTTGAAAGAACCTTTAGCAAAATCTCTAGCTTCTAAGATGAATTGGAAAAGTGAAAAGCTACTGGGAGGATAGTGTTTTCTCCCCCATTGCCTGAGAATTATTAATTTTTTAATGCAAAAGCAAAACAAAACGAAACAAAAAACAAACAAAAAAAAACTTGATAGAAAAGCTGATGAAGATACATGTTTTAAGCATGGTATACTAAAACAGTCTTATTTTGGTCTGTAAGTAAAATTGTTATACAGTAATATACTGTACTCATTGGATTGCAGATGTTTAGGTATTTTTTTCCATTGTTTTCCAAGCATCATTCTAAACATAGTCAGTACATGGATAATGTTAGTGGTACCCATTATTGAAAGGTAGTCTGTATTTGTACTAATACAGAGAATACCAGTTTAGAAATGAGCCTGATTGCATGGTTCATTTTGTTCTCCTTTGTAGAGCCAGGCTGCGGCCCACTACAAAGGCACTAAACATGCCAAGAAGCTCAAAGCACTGGAAGCCATGAAAAATAAGCAGAAATCTGTTACTACCAAGGACAGCGCAAAGACTACCTTCACTTCCATCACTACCAATACCATCAATACCAGCTCTGACAAAACAGGTTAAGCGACAATCTTTGTTGGTCTTTTGTTGCCGTTGTTGTTGTTTTTTCCTTGTTTAATTCCATGTCTGTTTGGTTATGTGCTTCCTACATTGATTCATGCTTGATCCATCTTTCTGTGTGATATTGATTTCTTTTAGTTCTTTCAGTCTGCTGGTGAGAGTATGACGGTCATGCAACCGATTTCTCTCTATGAAAAGAGGCTTGTCATTCTTTAGGATAGAATGCAATACTTATGATTTGGTTAATTTTTATAGCAACTAAACTATTACATATCAACTGGTCTAAAGCTCATAGTCTATGCACAGCACCACTCTATGTATTATTGCTTATGGATGGTTTATTTTAACCACAAATAATGCAGCAAATTGCACTAATTGTGTTCAGAAGCCTCTTGAAAAAACATTGTTAATATAAACCTAGTTTCCATAAATTTCAAACATTGCATTATTTTTTTTTTAAATGGCTATTGCATGGTTTTGAGCTGGAAAATAGCTGTATAATCTTTATGCCACATAATCAGGTAAGTGATGTTGATGACAATTATTTTGTTTAAATGAGTCTTCAGACTGAAATCATATCCTTTAAATTATTGGATGGGTATTCCTTTGCAAAAAAATAAAAAAATAAAATAAATAAATATATATGTATATATATATAAAGTTCCTTTGCAAATAAAATCTATGCGAGTATTTGGTGAAGTCAACAGGATTTGATTAAGCTCACATTTTAAATATGTGGTTACTCTACCGGAAATTTCAAAGGAAGGTTGTAAATTCATTGAAGTGTAGTCTAGTATCACACAAGGTATGACTGCTTTTGTTATTCTCTGTATGAAGGTTTACAGTTTGCATATTTAGTCATAACCAACTCCCCTTCACCAAACAAGTCAAACACAGCAACAGCAAAAGAGCCAAAGCTATGAAAAAGCAGAGACTACTGATGCTGAAAGCTGCTCACTGTCCTGATTCAGTAAGTTTAGCACTGTAGATAGGTGTGCACTAGCCAACTATAGTAAAAACCAAAAAAAAAAGTACCTTGCAGATGTGCAGTATTTTCTTTAGGTTACTTTTTTGCTATATTTGTTATAGGCAGATACCTGTCTAGATGTCTGTCTCTCTCTCTATATACATATCTATATAGAGATCTCTCTTTGGTATAGACTTTTATTATACACAGCATATATTTTAATGGAAATTTATATCCCAACAGTAATAGCATTGCTTTAAAAAATAGTTATTACAATATTGTTGTGTTTGTTACAAATAAATAAATAAATAAAAATTGAAAATATTCCAAATATTTTTGTTTCTATGATGAAAGAAATGAAGCATAGGGACAAAGGGGGGAATGTAAAAGTTATTTAAATATATATATATGTTTCTAAACATACAAATACCTGTAAAAGTTTATCCTTCTTACCTGTTACTGTGATCAGAACAGTAAGAGAGATGTTGATGTTTCTGTTATGAAAGAAATGAAGTATGGGAGAATGGGAACAAAGACAGGAAATGTCAAAAGTTATTATTAGGTTTTTTAATATATATTTCTAAACATACAAATCTCTTTACAAGTTTCTGCTGCTGCTATCTGTTACCATGGTCAGAACAGTAAGAGGGAAAGAGTGAATTATTGTTTACAAAATATGATCTAGTGTTTAGAGGAAAAGAAGAAAAAAGTGAGAGAATTTGAAGCTTTTTCTTATTACTCAAATCTGTTTTTGTTGTTGTTGTTTTTGTTTTTAGTTACTTTCTTTTTGATTCTGTGTAAGTTTGGAGGATTATCCAAAGTGCCTTAAAACCAGTCTGACTCTTTCCATCAGGCTTTGAATTAGACCCTTGAATGAACTGTCTTGTATCCAAGGTCAGTAGTACAAATCAGTATTAATATCAGCATAAATATGAAAACATCACAAAACTAGTTAACCACAAAAGCAATGGTCTGTGCAGGAGTTTCCTCAGATTTACACAGTTTGTGACTTCCTAGATTAATCTTGTAAATGTGTGTATACATATATGTATGTACATGTATACATATGTAGTCTACATTGGAAATACTGACCTTCATAGCATTCTACATGAAAAATTTTAATATTAGTTGACAAACAGCCTAAAATCTGACTGTTTCACAAAACACTGAGCACTGTTCAACTTGTGGCAAAAGCCCTATTCAACCACTGTTATTCAAAGAAAGGCAGCCTGTTCTATCAAAAGGCAAATATGGTTATTACATGTGACTGGCAGTAGAATGGCATATCCTTGGTATAAATTATCCTTTGTAGAATCAAGTATGTAAGCACATTATCAGAAAAAAAAATCCATTATGAGTAGCTAAAAGGATGAAATTGTCTGCCTTATAAGTTTAAATAAATAAATAAATAAATTTTATATTTACTTGATAGAAATTTCAAGAGCAAAATGTTTTCTGAAAGCCAGAATAAAACATCAGAACATGCTGCACTGCATTTGCTATTTACAAATGATCACTCTAAAAGTCAAATATTCTGATAGTGATGTGCAGTTCTGAGAGAATAGTTACACTAATGAATATATTTTATGAATTCATCATTCATAACTAGAAATAAGTTCTGTTACCTCCACGTGTGATCATTTGTAACCAAAGCTTTTCCTACAGTAAAATAAAATAAAATAAAATGCTTAGTACTGAAGATTAATACTTGATCCTAAATACGCTGAGGATAGGGTCATGTTCGTATCACCTCCAATCCATGATGTACAGCAGTGGTTAGATGGTGAATTACACATCAGTCACAGTACATTGGTCAGGATTTCAGTTCACTGGTTCTTTGCACACTTAGCAGCTCCAGCAATGAAATGCCATCAGGAAATCGGCAGTGCTATGCAATGAAGATTATGAAAAAAGACTACACAGTATACAAACTTGTATTTTGTTAGACATGGTGCCAGCATGCGTTATTGCAATAAATAATGGAGACTGTGCAATCCACCATGCAAGCAGACTCCTTAAAAACTTTCATAAATGTTTCCTTATATTGAAAGCGTAAGTACTAAGGAAAAAACATGAAATACGGGGTCATTTTGCTTATTCTGTAAATGTCAGTTTTGTTTTTGTTTGTTTCTTTTTTAACATTTTAAGTACTTTTTAGAAACATTAGAAGGTTAGAACTTGAGGAATTTGGGGGGAATGAAATATCATGAAGAGCTATACTGCCAGTCACATAATGGATGATGATATTCTAAGCATGTGGGAACTTTGTTATCCATTCTATTATTTAATATCCTCCTTTCATCTCTACTTATCATTTTATATGTGATACCTGTAGTTACTTAGCACAGAAAAACTGAAAGTATGACCATTCCAAAGACAAGCTCACTTTGTGAAAATATACAAGCCAGTTCAAGGGGTGATAACAAAAAATGAATATTTTCACCATATATTATGATACATGTATATATATATATTCCCTGCTATAGAGTTATTAAAGGTCTGGGATAGCTTTAAAAATTCATCCTGTTTTCTGTCAATGTATGTTTTCCTCATAAAATGCTTCACACCTTCACTTTGGCTGTAAGGATTGATACTTTAGGAAAACCTTTCAGAATATATTTAGACTGTTTTCTGTCAACATAATTATATGTCCTGTCCAGTAAAGTCATTTTCCTGAACGTGGATTTTTGGATCTAGAGTGAGTGTTCAAGTTTATATCCATGTAAAACGATAACTCTGTATCGTTGTATACGTCTGAATATTGATCATTTCAGAAGCTATTTGAAGTTAGGAAGGACTCTCTGTAAGCACATTATTATGGATTAGGTTCTGAAGATTTGGGCTTTTATTTTTTATTTTTTTCTTAATTCAGCAGAGATTTCAGCCATCATTTCTTATCAATGGAGAAGGATAAGTAGACCTTTCCAAAAAGGAAAAAAAAAATGTTATTAGAAGCTGTCATTATAGCAGTCTTTGATGTCTCTCTTTTTTTTTTTTTTTTTTTTCTTCCAGATACTGAATGTAAGTGTGGTAATAACATAGGAGAAAGAATAAAGTTCTATTTTCTTTTACTGGCCCATTTGAAAATTGTTCTTTGTGGGAAAATTTTAAGTGAGCCATGCCTTCCCAAAACACTTTTTTTTTTTTTTTAAATCTAAGAAATGGTAGGATATTGATGGTCAGCAGATTCAACTCACTCTTGAAAAAAACATTTCAGTCCAGCTGGATTAACTCTGAAATAGTTACAGGTGGAGTAGGTTGGTGACTGATAGAGAAGCCCGTCTGACAAGGCCTTGGACAGAAAAAAAGGAAGACAGGGAGGAGAAAGAAATCAGAAATGTTGTAGTAGGTCAAGGTGGAAGGAAAGAAGATGGCATGAAAAGGAAGATATGTTGGAGTTTGGAAGGCACAAATGCCACAGAATGACAAAATTTTTGAATTCTCTTCAGTGAAGAGACCTTAAAAGGGACATCTGGATATCAGCTATTTCACCTTCCAGCTCAGAGCTGTCAGCTAGAGCAGGTTGATCATTACCTTGTTCAGTCAGGTTTTGGATATCTTCACAACCTTGCTGGGCAACCTGTTAGAGTGTTTGACCACCCACACAGTAAAAAGGATTTTATGGGGTACTGAGTCTAATCTCTTGTATTTCTTTTTGTGCCCATTGGGTCATGCCCTGTCACTGGGCATCATTGAAAAGGGTCTCTTGCTCCATCTTCTTTATTCCCCACCCCTGACCTCATAAGGTATTTATATACATGGATAGCAGTTCCCTGAGCTGTTCTTCTCCAGGCTTAACAGTCCCAGATCTCATCTTCTCCTCATACAACAGATGCTCTAAGCCCTTAATCACCTTTTCAGCTGTTTGTTGGACTTGATCCAATGTGTTCATGTCTCTTGTGTATGGAGTAGCCCAGAACTGGACCAAGCACTGCAGGTGTTTCTCACCAGGGCTGACTAGAACGGAAGGATCACATTCCTCAATGTACTGTCAACACTCTTCTTACTGCAATTCAGGATGCCATTGACCTTCTTTGTGGCAAGGGCATGCTGCTGGATTATGTCTAGCCTGGTGTTCACCAGGACCCTGAGTCCTTCTCCACAAAGATGCTTTCCAGGAAGTCAGCCCCGAACCCAGGCTGGTGCATGGCATTATTCCTGCCCAGTTTCATAACTGCATTGCCCTTTGTTGAGCTTCAAGGGACTCTTGTTGCACTATTTCTCCAGACTATCCAGGTCCCTCTAAATAGCAGCACACCCATCTGGTGTATCAGGCACTCATCCCAGTTTTGTATCATCTGCAAACTTGCTGAGGATGCACTCTATTTCAGTGTCTGGGTCATTAATGAAGACAGTATTGGCACTAATAATCCCTGTGGGCCACTAGTGACTGTCCTCCAGCTGGCCTTTGTGCTGCTGACCACAACCCATTGGGGCTGCCAGCTCATGCATTTTTTCTATTATCTTTTGTGTGTTGTTTTGTTATTGTTGTTTTGTGTTTTGGTAAAAATGTGAACTAAGAAACTGTAAGAAAGAAAAAAAAAAAAGAACGTCAAAGCAAAATAAGAGGATTAACATGAAAATGCGTAAGACTTATGCAGATCTCTAAATTCCGCTAATGCATGGCTTTAATAGGTTTGCACTAGTTTCCCATTAGGCAAATCACATTGATTTTATGTAATGTATATTACTATTATAAAATGTATTTTACGTGCAATTAAAATAAAAGATCATTGATGGAACCTCATTGAATGCATATTTTTACATCTACTTTGTGCTCTGTTATATACTATATTGTCTTTGTGTATTGTGACTTTTCTAATAATTCCATAGTGTATTTTATCACCCTTTTGCAACCTTTAACTATGCTTCTGGGGGATGACTCGATGGTCTACAGACGTTGGGAGTAAAAGTTAAAGCAGATCTGTTGTCTTATATCATCTTACACCAGATATGAAATTGGTCTGTAGATATGTAGGTAGTGGCGATAACATTGCACAGTATCCAGTATATCTTTTGCCAATATTGAGATGGAGAAGTCAAGCTTCAAATGCAGTGTTTTAAAAGAATATAACCACTGAACTGAATAGACGCTTTATCTGTCCTTTTGGTTTTCTTGAGAATATAAAGGAGAGAAAGACACTGATTTTTTAAACACAATATTTACTGAGAACCTACGTGGAATTTCTTTGACCATCTATAGATATATGTATCGTCAATTGCATATGGCATATTGACAATTGCACTGGATTCTCCTTAGTGTGAGAGGAAATCTTGTCAATGGAGTCTAGGGCACATTTCATCTCATTCTAAAATAAATATCTATGAATGAAGAATTCATAAGAAAGAGTCTTTCTCTTCATTTGAGTGCATATATTTATTAAAAACAAAGAAACAAACTGTAGTGACTAGGTCAGATGTTAAAGGCTAAAGTTATCTTAGACAAATTCTCAGCCCCAGTGAGCAAATTGCCCTTTTCTTCAAGAGGTCCAAATTTTTTCTCACAAATTTTTTTTCTTTTTAACTGAATTGTGAATTTATCTGTAAGAATTTAGTACTTAATTTTCACAATCTGAGTTGTATCAGTTAATTTTTAAATGGTTATTTATCAGATGACACTATTACTGTCTGTCAAGTGAAAAATTTAATAAGTTTCTGAATAGATTTTGGATTTCTGACTGACGAAAAGAGAATTTCTTGATTTTTTTTGAAAATCGTGAATCTTTTTCTGATCTCATTTTTTAGGCATTGGAGAAAAGCTATTGCCTGATAAAGGTAGGCAGCTGGAGTATGTATTGTTCACTATTAAAATACTAACTTCATTTTTATGTTATTACATTCAACCAGTGATGTCCTAGGTAACATGTCTTAGTAGAGCATTGTTTGTGTCTCTTTCAGGTTTCTAGCAATGACTCAAAGGATTCTTTGTTTTTAGTAAGTGTCTGATGCTTTATTTAATATTCAAAACTTCTGCTCTAAGTTGTAGGGAAAAGTTTTCAAAAGTAATGCTCAAATGAAATTTGGTTGTATGAATATTTATAGAATGAAAGCATATAATTGACCAGTAATGCAGCAGTTTCATTTAAAAATAAGAAAAAATGTTTTTTGAATGATTATTTGAATGTTTATATGCATGCATGTTTGCAATAGTAGCCCTTCTTCTCAGGTTCAAGGCAGATGACTGACTGTTGTTTCCTCAAATATAGTGGATTAACACACCTTTCTTTCTTTCTTTTATGGCTTATGTAGTCAAATCCATGTGTACACTAGCTCTATACATAAATATATTTTTGCATTTCCTGGTTCTGCTCCAGAAACTGTAATGAAAAGGAGCTTCCATTTGAAAATGAAAATCAGTTTCCTTTCATCTCTGCTTTTCATTTGGTTTCCACTTTCATTTTATCTCTCTTACATTTAGCTTTTGAGCTTTTTTTTTTTTTGCCTTTTTTTATGTATTATTATAAACATCTGTTTCAGTAATAGCTAAGCTTTGTGGTTTATGAAGGCTTCCATATATTAAGAATCATTGGATTATTTCCAGTGTTGCTTGGTGTAGCCACCCTACCTTATCATTTGAGTGATTTGTTTAATCCTTTGTTCTTAATGGCAAAATGCAATAACTTCGTCTTTCTTAAGGAAAGATGATGAAGTCATGCTGTTTACATATATATATATATATATATGTATGCCATTGAGATATATTTAATTAAAGTGTCACTGCCTATCTATTAGCATTTTTATATATAGCTGTTGTTAGGTACAAAAGATTCTTGTTAATTTTTTGTAGCTGAAAGAAATTCTGATTCTAATAATGACTCAAATGCCAACTATATTTAAAATTCAGAATAGTAGTTAATACTAATAAAAATCTGCTAGAGGATGCAGAAACAATTTATTGTATGATCCCAGTGTGCAACTTGCTAGTACAGCTTAGGCTTTGAATACCCTTTTAAATTTAATTGTTACATTAAGGATGTTTAATCTAAGAAGACACTTCAGTGCAGTCTGCTTGTATAATTTAGTTGTTGTTTTGTTTCTTTATGCTTTATTATATTATAAAGTATGCTCTTGTTTGGACAAGTAATTTCTTCAGATTATTTCAGCATTGCTTGGGGCACGGCAGAAATAGCAGGCTAATACTGGGTTTAGGATCATGAGATCCTAGATCTAAATTGATTTTCTTTACAAGTCAATGTTTTAGTGCGTGCCACAACATAGCAATGACCTTGAAGCTTTGTAAGGATTATTACTTCATGCTATCTCATATCTTGAGATATTTTGGGTGGCGCATTCCAAAGTTGCAAGCATGAAATAATAAATGAGGAGTAATTGTTTGGTGCTTAACACAACACAGAAGCATTCCAAAGTCAGCTAGAGGGCTTCATTGCCTGCTTCCCAATCACCCAATTCAAAATTCGACCCTTTTCAAATTTTATTTGAATGAAAAATCTTAAGGAAAAATTTTAGTGTGAAAAAAGTATTCTTATTTCCTGATGCTCTTGTCATTTGCTTGGAAATAAGAGATTACTGATTCATAGTTATCAATTCTCTTAATCACATGCTCATAAAATTCAATCCAAAGCAGTCACATTTAACTGTGTTACAATGTCTTTCACTTCAAATCACCTATGCTTTGACTTTTCCACACTTCAGACAATCTGTAGCTAACTGCAGCACAAAATGTTATCAGCATTCCACAGGCTGTTGTACCAATTTTGCATTAGAGCTCAATGGTAATTTGGAAGACAATAGCCTCGCTTTTGATCTTTATGTAGAACTAGGGCTTTTTCTTTCTTTCTGAGTGTAGCTAAATGACGATATAAAAATTACAGTAATTTATGTGCGCCTCAATTGATCATTAATGCACAATAAAATCCTTCTTTGCTTCCATCTATGTACACGGAGAGCTTTGTCATATGAACACCATGTGTTTTCTGTGGACTCAGCTGCTTTTGATTGGGATTGCCTTGACAACGATTTTATGCTTGAATAATCCTGCAGATAGAAACCACTGTCAGTCACAACATCTGTATCAGTATGAAAGTCCAGTACTAACAATGCTGTTGTTCATAGGTATGAAAAACATTTTCTATTGAGATATTAGATAGGATCTTTCACAGTATCTCAAGGAAATGTCAGCTTGTTTGCTGCATGCCCATAGTTACAACTGCTAGAAACCTTGAGAATAATCTCCAGTTTATTAGATTCTGTTTATCAGATATTCATAAGCATTGCTCTAAAAACTGTATCAAGTACTGTAACATGTATCTGCTTAATGACTCAGTCTTCATGGTGTGTTTTGTCTTGTTATGAGTGCAATTGACACAAGCTAGTAGGATAGGTCTGAAGGCTTCACAGTTCTAGTCTTTGGGATTTCAGAAAAATCATGGTATTTCAGATCTTGATCCTCTTTTACACTTTTATTATAAAACATCAGATTCAGAAGCCTGTTACTATTATGTAATTGTTTAGTTTGTTAGCTTATGGATTGATTTTGAATGGAGTTGAACTTCCTGATCTTGGATAAGTGGTCAGTTTTTGCAAGTCTGAAATTCTTTCAAAGGACCTCTGCTTTCAAGGCAACAGAAGAGTAGATATGTCTTCATTTAATTGATTCATTTTCTTCATGCTGACATCATAATGTCTGGACAATGGAGAAACAGAAAGTGGTTGTAATTTGAATATTTTTTTTGTTTGTTTCTTTGACATTTCTAAGTCAAAGGCAGTCTCTTGTCCTGAGATGTTTAAGAATTTGTCGGGTCTTTAATTTTTCATGTTTTTTTTTTTTTTTTTCCAATTTTTATTTTATTTTGGTTCCTGTCATATTCTTATCATGCCTAAAACAAAGAAAGGAGAAGAGTGTGTTTGAAAACATGAGTAAATGTACTGTGTTAAACATTTAGTGCCATTGCTCTTTGATGCCCTTATAGCACTATTCAGAGTGGTCTAAAAACTATCAGAGCTGGAACAGAGGTATTAATAAACATATGAGAATCTGCTTTTTCTGATCCATTTCATTGGCTATTCATGTTACAAGAACTCAGCTCAGCAGAAATTATAAACAGACTACATGTACATGTAGTAGGCATTTTCAGAAATAGGGTGAAACTAAATACAATTCAAAACTACTGCAAGAATGTTAAGAACAAATTTATTTTTGAAACAATGATACTGCAATAATTATTTGGTCTTCCATTTGGTATTCCATATCTTTAAATAACTTATTTAAAGCATTGGCAGTTCATCGATTTCTTTGCTCAGATGGAGAAGTCTCATAGGTGAAATTCTTCTGTAATGTATCATTCCTTTGCTAAGATATACCTTCCACTTTCTATTAGAGTTAGACTTTACAACTATCCCTTTTCTGTTTAGTCCCAATCAAACAAAGTTAAAACAAACTAAAATATCAGTCATCTGATATTTTAGCTTCCTCAGTCCCTGTCAATATTACCCCTCCCCCCCAAAATAAATAAATAAATAAATGTGTTTTGAAGTATTGGGAAAATGAAAAATTAATCTAGTATCTAATTGTATTAAGGTTTTCCGATGCCCCAGTAGTAAGTCTAATAAGCCTAAACTACGTATAAGCTTAGTTAGATGTCTTTAGTACCAGCAAACATCAAGTTAACTTGAGATAAGGCATAGCTGTGACTGCAATGTCTGAGGAGGAAATTAAACATGTAGTCAGTCCTCAGGTACCTGAATCTTGTGCTGCTTGGACTTACTGTTGTTTTCCATATAATAAATAGCTTGCTTATATGTAGGTCAGGCAAACCGTAGCTATAACTTCAGGATAGGTATATTAAGATTCTCTTATTCTCAAAATTCTTATAGGGTTTCAAACATCTTGAAGAATGATTGTATATTTCTCAATTCATCTTTGCACATACTGTGCTCTACTTTGATACATCAAATAGCAGTCTGCCAGCATTAAAACTCTTGTTTTATGGCATATTCATAGCCAAATTAATATCAAAGGAACTAATCAAAGGAACTAAAACTGATTATGTAAGTAAGACAGTAAGAATTACAGAATATCATTATAGAAAACAAATGGATGCAAAAATAAACATAGGCTGGGGGGGGGGAAGCACTCTTTAGAGTTCCAAGAACCAGGGAACTGGGAACTAACTGGGAACTGTGTTTGATACATTTGATTTGAGAAGAGGAAAAAAAAAACAAAACAGTTTACTTATGTCAATTTGATGATAATGTTGATGTTTAAATGTTTTCCATGCTAATGGCAACATTAAGTATATTAACACAATTACTAAATTAGACAAAAGACCAGGAAAAGTGACATCTGAAAGTTTAAAAAGAACCAGATAAAGAGCTGTCTGCATAGGCTGTTACAGTTTTCTGTATAGTGTAGACACTGGAAAACCCAGGAGTAGAAGAAAGTAAAAGTTGTGTCAGTATTCAGAAAAGGTAAACAGGATGATTCAAGTAATTATAAATCTATCACCATTACATCAATCTTGGGATGGAAATTGAGTAGTGAAGTAAATTAGATCAATTAATTAATGACAACGAATGGAAATTAATAGAAAATCAGTCTTTCCTACCAAAAATTGTTTTTATGAGTTTGCATATATGATTGATAATTGTTAAGCATGCTGATGTTTTGTGTTTGCACTGTTCTAGAATGTTCAAAGGTTAAAAGTTATCTAAGATACTGGAATGATGCAGCATGAATATTGAACATATTAAGTGGATTTAAGCCTAATTATAGGCCTTGCAATGCAATCACGAGGCACTAGTTTTTGTAGACATATTCTAGTGAAATTCTTTTGGAATTATTTTACAAAATTGACTCTAGATAAGTAAAGATGTTTTATTTCTCTGGAAGACTAATTTCTTTATATTCTTACACTTGCTTTAGTATTTTCTTTTTCTGTCATTATTAAAATTTACATTAAATGAGACAATTGAAATTCATGTCTTAATTCCCAAATTGTTTTCTTTTAAGCATTCTTCTTTCTTCTTTCAATCAGCATTTACAATTGTTTTCTTTTTCTTGATCCACCTATGGTCAGCTTTAAGTCATGTAAGAAGCATTTTAGGAGATTCAGAACTATCTTCTAATTTAATCCAGTATATCTACACTTATCCAAATGTAGACATTAATGTAAATTCCAGTAGCCTGTATTTCTAGCTGAGTATTACAGAGAATTCAAGGTGTTTTTTTTTAAAAAAAAAAAAAAAAACTTTTTTATCACACTTTTCAAATTCTTTTATTTCTGCTTGCAAATAGCTATTTTCTATCATTAGAGACTTCAAATGAGCTTTTCATTTCATTCACCTTATCATGGGAGTCCTGAGACAGCTGCTGTGCTGTTTTAATCCCTTCCTTTGCCACATTTTACTTTTTACTATTTCTGGTTCATTTTCTGCTCTGCTGGTTTAATAGCTTCAAGTTTCTAACATTATCTTAGCAGATCCATCTGCAAGTTGTATCAAAATATTACCTACTTCAGCCATCCAATGGAATTCACTAGTAGTAGTTGCCCTTAATAATTGGATATTTCCAATATGGAAATACTTTTTCCTGTTTATAAGTATAAGAAAATAGCAGCAGCCATTGATGGTGCTTGAAATAAATGGCAAATCCTGTAACATTTATCCTTCATGTGATTCCTAGTTTTTTGTTAGGTCACCAGGGCAGGGGAATGCTCTGGATGGGGGTTAGTGCATTGTCTCTGCTGTAGAATATGAATAATGTAAGTGAGCTTCAGCTGCGCAATTTGATTTATGACTAGTGGGGACACCTCAAGTTCTTGCACAGGAGTGACAGTGCTCACAGCAGCTGGGAACATGCTACCTGGGGAAGACCTTTATACATTACCAGTAGCATGGATGGCAGTATCTTGTAACGTGAAACAGCTTTTATACTTCAAACTTATAAGATTTCAGGACTTTTAACCCAATAAAAATTGCCTTTGTGGCAATAAACTTATGAATGACACCTCCAAAATGAAAATCCACACTTGCTAATCCATCTACTTTTTTCTCTTTCCTTTTTTTTTTTTTTTTTCTGAAAACACAAAGGATAGGTAGCTTTTTTTGTTTGTTTGTTTAAATTTAGATAAATTCATGCACAGTACCTGGATAGTCAGACACTGATTACCAAGATGAAGGGGGGAACTAAGAGGGCTTTCATTTCACTTGCTGTTTTCTCACTGTAGTTTACCAGCCTGAGGTATATACTGTGTCATAGATCCTGCAGCTCCCCTGCTCCAGATATCAACAATGAGCACGGCAACTGCACCACCAACTGGAGAAGGTGAATTATGCCCCTGATGAGTGGAAGTCAACATGGAAACTAATGGAGTAGTTGTACAGTTCATATTGACAAAAACCCTGAACCAGTGTCCTTGCCATATTTGGGGTCCAACCACCACTTGAACAGGGACTGCATCTTCTTTTCATGTTTTTGAGAGATATCCCAATGCCTAATTGAGTTGAAGTCAGGGGACACATTTAAAGCTCAAAAAATTGTTTAAAAGGCAAGAAGTGATTCCTGGTACAAAATTGCACTTAACTAGTGTGTTTGGATAAATTTAAAGGAAAATTACCCAGCCTGCTACTGCAAATTTTAACCTTTAACCTCCACTTTTGTTACTGTTGTAGATGATGTTTCAAATGTGCTCTGACTGTACAGATATTTGAGATTCTCCTCTATAGTTCCATTTTTCCTAGGTCAGAGTATTCAAGCTGTCTACTGTGATAGCTGTTCATAAATGCTGAATTGTCACTAGTCTGCCTTTTAATTATCCAGTAGTTTGTCTAGGTCCAAATCAAGGTCCCTGGTTGTCTTCTTGAAAAACTGTGAACCCTGCTTCATGACTACCTTCCCACTATCATTTTATTTTAACCATTTAACAATTCTTAGCTAACTTTAAACAAAGGAATAAAATAAATAAAATTTTGAATTAGCCCACTCCTACTTCCTAATTAACTGTGTTGTTGTAAACACATATTTTGTGCTACATTTTTGTTGATCAGTAATAGTCTAGAAGAACCATCTGTGACTAGAAATCTCTGTCTCATTCTTTCCTTAGTCTTTCTAGTACGTTCAGGACACTTCAAAGTCAGTCTTTGAAATGAGAATACTGAGGGGAAAAACAGTGGTACAAAGGAAAAAAAATAAAAAAAAAAAATCCAAGTGTTGTGGATACTGTGCTGGTTCATCCAGAACAGGTCATTATATTTTGTATTATCTTGTAACTCTTCCTGTATTATTTTTATTTAGTTTGTTACCTGCTGCTGTTTATGTAAGAAAAAAATACTAAAAGAAAGTTAGAAAAAAGCAGTTTCTTTTCTGAACTCTTGTGGATCTACTCTAAACTTATTGGTTTTGCCTTCCTCAGATACTGTGGACACTATCTAATCAAGATGGCTGTCATTATGCAACTCATAAGATATACTGCTGACATTTCCAGCCTTACATATTCGGGAGTACATTTATCTTCTTTTGGTAGTGTGTCATCATTCTCTGAGCAACAGCTATTGTGTGCCTGCTTGCTTTATGGTTGACAGGGAGTGCTTTCCAGTGACTGAGCCCACCCTCCTACCGAGTCTTTTACTACCAATTTGAAGCACACGCTTATCTTTTTCAAGGTCATTACTACACATTTGGGCAGTCTCTGAATTGAGAGACAAGATCTGTTATTTTATCTAGGAAAGGAGACTCTGTAGTACTTTTGATCTTGTTTTCTATTTACTTATTTATTTTTAAATTTTCCTCTGATTATGTGAACTGAGCAAATACATATTTATTTTCAATATTAATAGTTAACCTAATATGCTACTAATTTTTTCAAGTCCTGGTTTGAAGAATTCATTATTATTTATTTTATTTTAAGGTGTTTTTTGTTGTTGTTCTTGTTCATATATTGACCAGAGAGAGGCCTTAGGAGACTTAAGTATTTGATTATTTCACAGCCAGTTTAAGACATTTCTTCATTTAATTTAACTTCAGGTGTGATCATCACCGAACAGACCATTCTTCCAGAAACTGAAATTGGTAGAAAGTTGTACAGAGTAGTTGTGGAAAGATGCATCTCCATGGTACTAAATGGTTGACTGATATCAGAATAATGAAACTGATACCCCAAATTGTTCTTTCATATGTGAACAAACATCCTCTTGTAAAAGAGCTCTACTTTGGCAACTTATCGTATTTTCTTCAAAAGGAAATACTTAATATCAAATATAACTTTCAAATAACATTTATTATTTCAAATGTTTCTTTAACCTACCTTGGCTACAAGCTAGTGAAGCATCGGTGCAGTATATACAAGATTTGTCTTTTGTGTCTCTAAGGAAATGAATGGTTCTGATTGAGAAGCACGAGATTTTATTAGCAATACAGTCGTGTGCAGCTTCTTTTATTATTCTTCCACTTTAATTACTGCAAAAACTTGTCTGTTTTCCAGATAAGACATACTTATGGATACCAGACACACAGTTTCCAGCTGTAAAAGAAGTGATAAAACTCATCATATTGTAGTAGCATGATTTATAGACTGTTTGTGAAGTTTTGTAAAGAGCATGCATAACAATCTTCAAAGACTAGTGAAATTAATTTATCTAGAGATTTTGAACTGTTAATATGTGTTTAAGTTTATGTAAAGGTCTGGACTATTATTAGCATAATTTGTGAAGAAGCAGGGAGAGGTTTAAAGAGATTTTTCCCAGTGTCCATTTTATAAATTCATATTTACCATATATTACTGGTTAATTTAGTGGTATATGGTACTCAGAGGAGTTCCAGGTTCAAAAGGGGGTTGTCCAACTTCAATTCAAGTGAGCCAATCATGTTACTGTTATATTGACTGCCACTGGAATTATTGAAGGAGAAAAAAAAATGAAACAACAACAACAACAAAAAAAAAAAAAACAGAAAGCTGGGACAGTTTTACTTACAGAATAATGGGGATAAAGCTCAGCAGAAGTGAGAGAGATATTCTCCAAGCTCCAGCTATGTGTTGGATAGATGTTAGATAGGTCCACGATAGATACAACATTGCCTATTTGGTGGTAGCTGTGATGCCCTGAGCCCCAGAAGCCATTACACAAACAGCAATGAAGAAATTATCTTACCAAAAACCTTAGCAATGAAGGTTTAGCTCAAGTACTGTAGCTACCTGTCTGTCTGGAGTTTTTATTTCTCTGTGTTGCATATTACCCAATGAATTGTAGCCCAAGATGGATCTGGATCACTTGTTTCACACCATAACCTCTGGCAAGTTATGGGCATCTCTCAGTCCACAGACGAAGAGACTCTTGCCTCTCTTTGTAGGAGAGCTGATGTACCAGCCCTCCCAGATCCCAACATTAGAAACTTCTATACAAAAAAAAAAAAAAAAAAAAAAGAAAAGAAAGTGACATAGCACAATTTAGCAAAATTAATTATCTGCTTTAAAATAACTGTAACAAAACATGCTTGTTCCCTGTTCTCAGTCTATAAATGTAAGTTTGAATGAAGCTACACACATGCTTCCCTGGGAACTGAGAACATATTATTCCTACAATAGTTACACCTTATGCATTTCAAACATAGGTCTATAGGTAGTTAAACAGATTTATTTTTTGAGTTAAATACTTGTTTGCCATTAATATCAGGAATAAGAAATGCTTTCCCTGAGTTTTGTTGCCAAGATGACTTGAGGACTGACTTTGAGGAAAGTAGAATCTAGACTATGCCTTTTTAGGTGTGAGCATGACATGCATTTTTCTGGAGAACTTTGACATCTCATTTAGACTATTAAAGTAAATCATATTGATGTCATAGAAAACACAAGAAAAGGAGACAGTTGATTATAGTGTGCCTGGTGTTAAATTTTTTGGTAATTCTTTGCCTGAGGACAAAATAGACTCTAGTTATTATAGCAAAAACACTGATAACACGTATTTTACAGCAACTTGTTTTTCAGTGTTTTGTTCCAAGTGAATTAATTAACATATTTATGAATCTGAGCTATGATTGTGATATACTTGATGACAAATGCTGAGTGATGAATTCTACCAAGCATGCATCAGAGTTCTGCTAGTATTTTTTATAGTAGCTCCTGGTCCATTGTATTCTACCCTATGTCAGTACAAAACCATTTTATTGTTTCAAAATTCGAATGTAATTTGTAGAAGTACATTTGAAACATAAAAGCCTATTTCTCCATGGAAGCCTTACTACAGCTCTATAGAGCTCTAGTAAACCTGACAGACAGGTTTCTTCTGCTTTATGCTTATATAAATTCTGACTGTGATCTCAGGTTACATATGGATAAGTAATATTCATGAACAAGTCATCTTCTAAAGAGGAAGAATTTGTTTACTATAAAATAAGATAGAGATCACAGCTAAGGAAAGTGATTTACTTCTACTGAAAACATATCTCCCCAAACCAAAACATCATAGCAATATTTGTTTCTTCAAATTTCTCTAAGGACTGAATCAATTCAGTTTTTTGTGTGATCTCAGAAATGATTCAGACAGGTGTATAGATGTTATCAAAACTGTTATTAGCGAAGGGATAGAAGAAGAGAGGAAAGGGTAAATTCAAATAAAAAGGAAAATCTTAATATTTAAGTAACAGTAATTATCAGAGGTTCTGCTTGTATTAATATTGTCTGAGCACATTATAAAGCATTTTTGAAAGCTAATGCATTCCTGTCAAATCAAGCAATATTAGAAGAGGACTTTTACAATGAATATTAATATAAGAGACAGCTGTAAGTGAAGTAAATTATAGAGGCATGTAAATGTAGTATTAGCTGCTACAGCAAAGTAGTCTTCCACTGTAAATCAATTTCTTTCTATAATGTTACTGAAAAATTAGGCCACTTGGTAGTTGTCTGCAAGCTGCTGTGCATTGATATGAGTTTTGAAGTACTTTGCTCATGTGTCTAGCCTTAAATTAAAAGACATATTCACAAAAATGAGTTTACAGTCTGTGCACTCAAATTTTGACTGTGCTATATTTTCTGCACAGTTTTCAAATTCTTGTTCACACATCAAAACATATCTTCCATTCAGCCATCTATGACAATTTTGGCAAGTTCAAGTATAAGTACAAGAATTATACCACTACATCAAAAATAAAAGGCATGAATTCAAATTTTGTCTGTCTGCTTTGATCCAGCTGCTGAACATGGCAGTTTTGTTTGTTGTTATTGTTTAATTCAAGTTTCTTTGGTTCTGCTTTTCATTGTACAAATACACATCTGGATTTTGAGGGGGGGACATGTGCATTGATTTCAATTTTGATGTGTGCTATTTTGGATTAGGGACTGAAGGCAGGACTTTGGCATGCAAAGGATCTTGTTCATGAAAATAGGCTCTGTAATTTTACCAATATATTTTAAATTCATTTTTTATTAAGATTCAGAAGCTACTAACATCTAAGCCATATTTTAACAGGAAAATTATTTTGCAGTGAAGTTGTGATTATTACATGTGGTTATTATTTGGAACTTCTTTTCCTATTGTCAAAACCCTTGATTCAGAATCTTAGTAAGTAAATGATCACTACAAAAACTGTTTCAGGAAGGCTGTAATGCAGCTAAAATCTCATTCCTTATTTGTAGTGTTTTAAATTGGAAAACAAAGGTATTTTTCATATTCACTCTTGATAAGTAATCAGATTAACATTCTTGCACTCTTGGGGCTTTGAGGACAATTGCCACAGTATTGTTTGTGGTGGTGTCATTATTACACTTTGATGGCTAATGGTGCACCATCTATAACAAATAGGAAAACTGGCAAATCTCTATTTCAGGTAAATATAATTATTTTGAAATAGTAGTGTTATTTTGATTCTATATAGTGATATGTCCAAGAAGTACTGGGGGGAAATAAATCTGTAAACTCTTTTCCAACTGAGTAAGTATGGTGCAAAGGTACTGCGGAATTTGGTCATGTAATGAATTTCTGTCTATTGCTAGGTCTTAGACTTTTGAAGTATGGAATTTAAGCAGACTAGTCCAGACTTAACCATTTATAAAGCTCTTGCTCATCTGTTATCTACATTTCAGAGACATTTCAGTTTTCAGTTCCCCGTGTAAATCTGGGCATACCTAGAATCAACCTTCCTCTTTCTGTTGTTTCAGAGAATTAAGCACTTAAGTATTCATTAGATCAAAAATTAACTCTTTAAACGATTAAGTTATATGAATTTGATGGGGGTAAGGAAAGATATGCAAATGCCAGTCTCAGAACTGAGGACTGTTGACTCATTTTACATAAAACAATTATTGACAAAATGAATGAGAGGGCTCAAATCAGTTTCTGGATTTGGTTTTCACCAAAACGAAGGGTCCTAGCCAATGAAAATGAGACTGCATGGCCTCTGCATTCAAAAGTGACATTTTCAGATGTCTAGTTTTCAGATGTCTAGTTCAGGTGTATTGTCATTTAGGTTTTCTTTTCACTAGTCCCACTCACAGGATCTCTGAGTCCCTAAAACCCAAGACTCAGCATTATAAAAATCAGAAATCTTACAATTAACATTGAAATGTGATTTCATATTGCATCAGCAATATAGCTTACATAATGATCAATGTGTAATGGTCAAATAACCTGCCTGGGAGTAAGTCAACAACAACTTATGACTGTGCAACTATATCAGTTTATCTACACGTGAGAATCCTTATAAAGATTTTTAGGTCACTCATTCAAGATTACCTTCATCCATATATCATTGCCTTCCAAAGGTGAATATATATTCAAAAGTAGAGCAAAGCTGAAAAAGAGATTTTGACAACAGGCTACCTGCATCATTCAATCCTTCATTAACATGTAGTTCTTCTATGTAACCAGGGACGTGAAGAGGAGAACTCTTAATGAAATAACTATAAGTGAGGTAAATTGGTGATGAGTATGTTACACATTTTAAATACAGAAAGTCATGCTCCATATGCCAACAGCTATATGCCAGGTTATATATTACAACAATATGTTTATGTCATGATTTCCATAATACGTAAACTGAAAAATATCAGGAAAAAATATTTTTATTCCTGTAGAAATTCTTAATGATTTCAATGAAGTCAGGATTTCATGTTTTTTACTGTTTTCATCAGCTTTTTAGATATTTTCAGTTTTAAAGGGAAGTTAATAGAAGGATGAGAGTTGTCTTACAGGTATGTAGTTATGGCTGTTGGAAATGCTGTTTTTTTTTTTTTTGTTTGTTTGTTTGTTTTAAATGTTTTTCAAAGGTTTTTATAGCACAGATATATAGGAGGGAAAATAGATGTCAAGATTTTAAAAGCATATGTGAGTCTGCTGTTTTTCTTATTGATCTGGGGAATGCTGAGCAAAAATTTGAGAAAAAGTAGCTCAGAATTTCCTAGGTGAGATTTCATTCTATCTAATCTTTTAAATATCTAACTCTATTTCAGAGGAAGCATAACTCTTATTAAGAGCAAATCAATGCGTTTCACCAGTAACATAGAAGCGCATTGTGACATCCTTGAGGTGTTTTTGGACCACAGCACATTGCATGGAAAATATTTGTTCTGTGAATTAAATCATTTCTGTTAAGCTGCTCTTTGCCCAACATGTCTTCAAGTAGTCAGTTAATTTTCACTGAAAGCGAGTTTAATAGTCCTTTGAATCAAAAAAGTTGATAATGTTGTTTGTGTCTCAACAGAGAAGTTGAAGAGGAGATGTACTTATATTTATAAGCTTCCTACATTGTAAATATATTGTGTTTTATAGCTGGAGGTGGAAGTAGGAGTGAAGGGCAAACAATGATCAGATGGCCATTTGATATCCTAGTCAGGTAAAGTCCATCTAAGTTCAAACTTAAATGTTTAATGCTCCCCTAACTCCTGTGTAGTGATTCAATTATCTACTTTTCAGAAACAAATGAAGGAGGAGATAAAAATCAAATACACAAATAAATTGAGTCTCGTACTTGGTCTTGAATTTATATCACCAAGGGTTAGGCAATTTGAGCTTCTTTTATGGAAAGATACCTTTTATAGTCAATGGTATGAAGTCAGCTCTTTTAGAGAGCATTTGATCTCTCTCTAACACAGTTATCTAAAAAAGATCACATTGGTCTCCTATCTCTTTCCAGAGCTTAGGGTGAATTGCTCAGGTGTAGACAATTGGAGCTGGAGTAGATGTGTCTGCCAATTAATTAATTAATTAATTAATTTAACTTCAAGGACCATTCACAATATTGAAAAACTCTTCTGTATTTTAGTTTAAATTCTACTCTACGCTGTTACTGAATTTAGTACCCATGTTCCTTTAGGCTGAGGTATCAGTGAGAACCAAACCTGAGTTTCTATCTTTATTATTCCCACCACTTTCTTATTCTGAAATACATAATTAATTTTGTACATTTACACCTTCTAGCCTTTGTGAAAAGAAAAATTTCTGAAAATAGAAGTGCCAGTCAAGATACGAGGTTTTGGCTCTGCTATGCCTTTTATGCTTCACAGCTGTAATAGGCTATTTCCAACTTGCTATATAGTACATTACTGTGGGATGCTTTCTAAACATATTTTATTAACAAAGGATCTGTTAATGTTTGCCCTAAATGAATCTCCAAACAAGGTAGTCTTTAACAGGTCTCTGTTTCCTTCAGACTAGAGATAGTAAAAGTAATATAATGGCCATGTTTTAATAGCATATTCCCCCATCTGCACTCTCAGTGCTTCACCGAGGCCAATTTAAAGCATCTGTTTCCCTCCCAAGCTACTCGTATACATATGCAGCATTTTCATCTATTATCTTTAGCTTGACATAAGAAGCACAGGGAACAGTCAGCTAAGCCAAAAGCAACAGGTTTTTTTGCAGATTACTCTGTAGAAGAGTAATCTCTGAATAGCTGCAGGAACTTTCATAATTTTAATCCTATACCTACTATTCATGTTTGGCATTTGGTGGCTTGAAAGTTAGAAGTAGAAAGCAGAAATTCTTTTCATCTTAGGTAGGAGCTTTGAGGAATATGTTCAGGGCCAATAAGTTGTTTATGATTTGGACCATACATGTTCTTTATGTGAGGAAAAACAAAAAACAACAAACAAACAAACAAAACCAGGAGAATTAGAGAAAAACATCTAGGAATGAGGTACAGCTTTTTTATGACTCTCTGTATCCCATGTCTGTATTTGAGTGTTGACATACACAAGTGGAGGTGGCAGTTGCCCAAGAAATTGTATTAACTTAATTGTTGTACTGAAAATTTATCTGTGCATTAGTTGGATTTAGCCATATGTTATTTACAAGGAAAATGATTATGGCTGCTGTCACTCCTCACAGCACAATTTTTTAGATTCCATGAAAAAAGATGTTGCTTTAATACATTGTTCAACAACTGAAAGTACTTTTTTAATATTTCTTTTCTCCTCTTGGAGTGGTTCCGTGGGTTCTATGATTAAAACCTCTGTATTAAAGATATTCCCATCAGTGCTTGGTCAGTTTTATATACAATTATTTCTTATTGTGGATTTAATTTTCCTGGCTATGAGTATCCTTAACTTCTTTTAACAATAAACTTTATATTCTTCTGTTTCTTGACTACTTTTGATTGCATATTTCAATAAGGAAAAAAAAAAAATGAAAATGAACCATCTAACAAACGGAACTTGTCTTTTCCTTCCTGCCTTCCTTCCTGCCTGCCTTCCTGCCTTACTTCCTTCCTGTTTGGGACTCTTGCTGTTACAAATATATTCATCAGTGCTGTCCTAGTTACTGCATAGAATGCTGAAATCTCCTTTACTATATCACTTTACTACTGTTTCTGAGTATTATCAGTGTACTGTCAGCAAGCAAATATACCTATTTTCCCATGTATAAATTTTCATGACCATAAGCTTTTCCACGTTTCACCAAAATAATTCCAGAAAGTCAGGTGATCCATTTAGGTATTCTTCTTCCAACAGCATCCTGGCTTGTATAAAAAACAGTGTGGCCAGCAGGGCTAGGGAGGTGATTGTCCCCCTGTACTCGGCTCTGGTGAGGCCGCTCCTCAAGTACTGTGTTCAGTTTTGGGCCCCTCGCTACAAGAAGGACATGGAGGTCCTCAAGAGAGTCCAGAGAAAGGGAACAAAGCTGGTGAGGGGTCTGGAGAACAAGTCTTATGAGGATTGGCTGGGGGAGCTGGGATTGTTCAGTCTGGAGAAGAGGAGGCTCAGGGGCGACCTTATTGCTCTCTATAGGTACCTTAAAGGAGGCTGTAGCGAGGTAGGGGTTGGTCTATTCTCCCACGTGCTTGGTGACAGGACGAGGGGGAATGGGCTAAAGTTGCACCAGGGGAGGTTTAGGTTGGATATTAGGAAGAACTTCTTTACTGAAAGGGTTGTTAGGCATTGGAATAGGCTGCCCAGGGACGTGGTTAAGTCGCCATCCCTGGAGGTCTTTAAAAGACGTTTAGATGTAGAGCTTAGTGATATGGTTTAGTGGAGGTCTTGTTAGTGTTAGGTCAGAGGTTGGACTAGGTGATCTTGGAGGTCTCTTCCAACCTAGATGATTCTGTGAGCAAACAAAACTATTTTAGAAAATATCAAAGAAATAAAGTAATTAACAAATTATGAAAGTTCCCTGAAAATTAAGATGTTGATGCAGTGTTTAGTTTTCACTAAAATAAATCAAAACTGTTTTCCATGGGTTAGTAGTTAAGATTTCTTATTTATGTTTTATTCTAACAGAAGAAGGAGACCACACTTTCTCTCACACTCCTACATATCAGCTTTCATCAAATATTGACTTTTCTAAAGGTCACTGCTGGAAGTGGTCAAAGTTTTATTTAAGATACTCAACAGGCTTAAGTTGTGCAGGATAAGGAGAACAAAATATTTTTTGTTAACATATACATGAAATTAACATTGCTTACTGCCACATTTCTCCCTATGTTTTTCCATTTGCAGAGGAGTGTTTTGGCTGTGATTTCGTAGCTAAAAAAAAACATCTGAATAATTACTCTTCACTTAAATTCAGAAATCATCCTCTTTGTGTGCTCAAATCTGTGGAGGCTTCCATAAATATTCATTTAGATGTATAATTTATGTACATAGTCAATGTAAAGGAATGAAGAAAAAGAAAAAAGATTGAAATATGAAATTATCCATTTCAAATCACACCTTTCTAAAGACATACAGCAATGCTGACATCTAAATGGATACATTTCTTACTCCAATACTCTTGTTCTTTTAAGTGAAAGACAAATATCTACCATTGACCTGCAGCTTTTTTTTGGTTTGCTTTTCTTCTTAAGATGTATTAATATGATACGTTTTCTATTCCATTTGGAATTTATTTCACGTAGCTGTGGATATTGGCTGTAACATTCTAAACTGTTAGTGCTCATTCAGAGAGCAGTACAATTCAAAATGTCATCATTAATGGATACTTATGACATTCATAATGATTCTTTCCTAAAATGGACCAAAACTGACTTGACAACATGAATGCATTCTCTCTGTGCATTTGCATTTGGTAAATAAAGCATTTAGAATATGGTCAAATAATAATTTGGCTTTGATCTTCTAGCCAAGAGGGAAAGAGCATTCCTAGCAAGTACTAATTGAGCATTCTTCTGTCTCTATGATTTTTGCGCTGAAAGTTTTCTGGCAGGCCATGTAAATATTGCCAAGTATAAGTTATTTCACTAGCTCAACCAATGTTAGGAGTCTGAGGGGAAAACTAGCCATGTAGAATTTAGGCCGCAGGAGGAAAACTCTTCTAATCTTATTTAAAGCCCTTGATGTTTATAGTTGTATGGTGAAAAAAAATAATAAAAAAAAAAATTAACTAGTTTTTGGGAGGTCTCTGGTCATTTAGAACATTATGCATTAGAGATAAATGTAAATTACACAAATACAGTTATTTTGTATAGCAGTTATTCAGGAAAGCTCTAAAGATGAACCTGGAAAGAGAGACAAAAAATCAAATAAATCCAAAGCAGGTGTGTTAGGAATAAGATAAAAACATCATCTTTTGACTTTTTACATGTTAAAGAATTATTGTAAGAAAGTAATAGATATTTAACTTCCAGTTGTAATTTGTTGTTTTACATATTTTAAGGATGTCACTTGTAAACTCTTCTTGATGTGAGAATGAGATTCTTTTACCAAAAGTCCATTTTGTTTTTAACAAAAGGATTTACAAAGGGGACCTATACTTTTTGATTTTCTCATAAAAACTACAGGCAAATAAATCACTGCATTCTGAAGTTGAATCTGCACACGCGCACACACACACACAAAAAGTCTTAAACAGATGCAAGTAGCAAAACAAAATTCTAGTCTTTGTCTCTACTGTTAAGTAAATGTTTACCATAGATGTCAGAATTCTGGACCATATTTTACATAGTATTTGTTAATGCTATGTTCACTGTTATCTCCTAATGTAACTGGTTTTAAACTGAGTATTTATTTCATGGAGACATGAGGGTATCAGTCCTGTTTTTTTGTTGTTGTTGATGATGATGATGATGATTTGTTTTGGTTTTATTTTATTTTATTTTAATGAAAGCTGCAGATTTAGATGTCATTAACAGTATGGCATCTCTTAAACTTCTGGCAAGGCACTGGAGAGCAAAGGTCCTAGAGAGTAAAGTATGTTGTCCTTTGTATTTCTCAATCAAGTAATCTTGAATAGAATAGAATAGAATAGAATAGAATAGAATAGAATAGAATAGAATAGAATAGAATAGAATAGAATAGAATAGAATAATGTGGATATACGTTGATGTGGATACATCCCACACACGGTGTAGAGCCTATAGGGCAAGTCAACAGGTCCTAGTAATTAGTAATTGAAAGAGAGCAAACAATCAAAAAGAGCTAATGTAGATTCCTTTAATTTAGCAATAGCTGAAGGAAAGTAATCTAGCCACAAAAGAGAAAAAATATTTCAGGACCATATTTCAGCTCCTTTTCTGACCAGCAGTGGATCTGGGGTACAGATAGGGCTCAAAGGGTGCTTAGATATTCCTTCTCTTCCACTTTCTCTTTTCTCTTTTATCTTGACATGTGGTATTGCTTATGGTCTCATTTACATCATGGTAACCTCATTATCTATCACTGGAAAATCCTTTTTGGAGAAGGATGTTAATGATGATAGCTGACTGGAACCATTGCTTTTAGCTATCATGCTTATCAAAGGGCAGTGAACCCTGCTTCTACTACTTTTAATGGTGTTTCTGGACTAGAGAAGAAAGAAAGGCCAAAAAAATATATTTCTATCAGAGCTTCTATTAATTGTGCTATGTTCTTCCGTTTTCTCATGTATCTATGTCATACTTCATGTATGAAATACTTCTGTATACTAGATACATACTTCATGTATCTATGTCATGTCCCTTTTGTATTCTTTGCTGCAGCTCTATGTTTTTCCACTGCTACTATCCCCTAGTATTCTTGTCCGTAATCTGTCAGTCAGAGACAGATCTCTTTGGACTGCAACACACTATAAACTGTGCATAGTTGCAAATGAAAATTTAAAAGTGTACAAGATATGAACACTTCGTTATTCTTTTAAGACACAAATTAAAATCCACAGCTGTCTTCCATAAGCCTCTAGAAACCTGTATCTAGATAGTTTATGAAATGATATAACTGTAATTTTGCTGTCTTTTATTTTATGTATTTTATGTGTTACTAGATTTGTCTTCTTCTAGTTTCATAGCGACGTTTCAAAGAAAGTCAAAATAAGAATTAAATTCTCTGCATTTCGAGTTTTCAGGTCGGAATTACTTTTTACCCTGGCAAGAGGAATGGATTACTTGATATATACACTTTTCAATTAATAATTGTTATGGTTCTGATTTACTTGAGAAATAAAAAAAATAAAACAGGTACACTTTTCAGCCTGACATGAGGCAATATTTATCTTTCCTAATTTTTTCAACTCTTGTATTTAAACTAAACAGATCATTTAGATGAAGCTTTGTATCATAGAATGCATTTATTCAAATGAGCATTGCTAATGCATTGCACAATAGCTTTTTAACTACCAGAATTTTCATTCCTCAATTTAAATAGTCCAATTTAGGTTCTCAATGTCATTGTCACCAAAATTAAACCCCATAACAGCTTTGAAAACTAATCTCCAGTCATTACCATGACCCTCTTTTGCCATTTTAAGTGCAAAAATTACAGAATTAGTTATACTTGGAGGGAAAAAAATAATATTTAAGCATTTATTGTATGGATTGATTGAGTTCATCACATCTGTGTTTATTAAAATTTAAGGACAACAATGTAGCCTAAAATATTTAGTCTATTTTTAGCAATATGATAGAATGAATTTGTTACCTGGTCTAGGAGGGAAAATGTTAGATTAGTTGTGCACCAAAATGATAACTCTTTGATTTTCACCATCAAATGAAATAAACCCTGCTGTTATATGGACAACTATATAACATCAAAGAATGGCCTCCTTTAATTTAAAAAGAATTTATATCAGCCCTTTAATATAAAAGAAAGAAATTTGATTTTGAAGACTCATTTGATTATGAAACTGTAGTGGGCAAATGTAATATGTGTCTTCAAGCAGGTACATGCTGTGAAACAGTGAATGAGCAGATTTAGAATAGCCAGAATATACGTTAAACAGGCATATCTTGTCAAACATAGATGAGGAGTAATATCTGCATGTGACGGTAGACAATCAAGGAATCAAATTCAGTATTATGCATAAGTGAAGATAAAAAAGTAAACAGAGGACTCATAGTGTTTTAAGAGGAGGATAGATTGCAATGCAGAGCAAATTATTTTAATGCTCCAACGGGCTTTTAAGATTCTGTTTGGACAGCTGTGTGCAATTTTGAGCACATATATAATCTAAGATGTTAGGCAGAGATTTAAAAGGTTCACAATAAGAATGAGTCATGTTCAGGGGACTCGCACATGCAGAAAGCCCAGCAAAACTGAGACAAGCAAAACTAAGAAAGCTCTTTAGATAAACCTATTTTTCAGGTTTCCAAGGTGCTATAGATTGTAAGGACTAAAGCGTGTTAAATCTTGTGGTGCCACTAAGGTAAAAGGGTTAAAGACCAGATGATGAAAGTTAAAATGTAATTCCTGGTCAGCTTGTGTCATCAGAATGCTAAAGATAGTGGTAAATATGTTTTGACTTGGTTTCCAAGTTACTTCATGTAGAATATTTCTGCCATAATTCACCATGAATTATTTTCCTTTTAGTTTTGGGTGAGAAAAATTGTATGAAAATGTAAAAAAATATATACATTACATCAGAAATGATGCTTTTTTATTATTATTTATTTATTTATTCATCTGGACATACATATGAATATCTTATTATCTATGTTTTTTATAAAAAGCTGAAGAAGGCTGACTGAGGTGATCATCATTATTCAGTGACGTAAGCACCGGCTATTCCCACAGTCATATCAACATATCAGAGTCACCATCATGAAAAGATTATAGTAAATACCAGTGCACTGAAATTTTACAGCAGTAAATTTGACAGATGTGTAGGTGAACCAATGCTGAGATGCTGTAGTTAATTTCATTCAGGAAACACATATTGGGACTAAGGATCTATGCTGGTATCACCAATGGGACATTGAGGTGGTAGCCTCTCATACCAGCTGGGATTTTGAGAGGAAGTGACTACTTTCAGCTAAGCTGTTGGTATGTGTGAGGCCTGCTCTGGGCATATCTCTCTGACAGACTCTCAAAATGAGTATTTAGAGATGGAAATTCCAAATTATGGATTCCAAAAGGCTGTAAGACTCCCTACATTAGCAGACAACACCGCTTGGCATGTGTGATGCCTGAATTTTCTACTACTAAATAGCTTTAGCAATTAAATTTAAGTCTATTTGTAAAAGTTATGTTTTTGTTGTTTTCTTGCTTTGGTCCCCAAATTGTAGCTGAACTGTAGTTCAGTGCTCAGACCCTATTGGTGTGTGATTCTGTGGTCAGCAGTTTTATCATTCATCTGGATCCTCAAATGCAAAATTAGGGCATGCAACACAGAGCTAGGAGCTCATCTGTTCTGAGATTAGAAGAGATGGACATCCAGTGACACTCTGTTCAGTCCTCACAGCCCAAAACTTTCTAGTAAGTTGATGGAAGATACCCTGACATTATGATGTAATAGGACATAACAGCAATAGTTGAAACAGGATGTGAGAGAATAAACATTACATGTCAGGAAGGATTATTTGATCTTTTGGTTAACATTTTGATGTCAAGAGAGATTTTTCTAATCCAGACAGGTCATTCTTGTTTCTGTTTGTTACTCATCCTGCCTTACGAATTCTCCATCCCTCCCTATGCATCCTGAAATGATAGCATTCTGCCTGCTTCTCATTCCTCATAGCTGTCAGGCTTAAAAAAACACACTTCTTCTGGAGGTTGCCCTGTTTAATGGTCTTTTCTTGTCTTTCTAGTGATGTCAGATAGGATTACTTCATTTTCTGTCTGTGGTCCTAAATGGAGATTGTGTGTAAAGGCTGTAAAACAGTTTCTGTCCTGCTCTGCCTAGTTTGAAGCTACAGTTTTGAGTTTGTTTCTTTCTTCATTTTAACAACATTTTAACATATTTATGCAGACAAATCTTTTTCTTTATAGAACTGTCTGTACCTCAGGGAACCAGGGAGAAAAAGTAATGGTGATGTTAGTCCTAAAACTTGTTTGAAAGAGCTTTAAAAATTAAAATTTTGATCTTTTAAAACCTGTTTGTCTAAGAATTTTTCTAACTTTGAAACAAACGTTGTGTCTCTGGGCATATCTCACCTTCTAGACACAATATTGTGATTTTCCCTAGGGAGAGGCCCTACTGAAAGGGCGGTGTTACTGTGTTGTTTTTGTTTGGTTGTTTTTATTTGTTTTTCCTTTCAAACTGATAATGTCAGCTACTGTTGGAGACAGAATATTGAACTAGATGGACCACGGATTCTTTTCGAGTGGTGTAAAATTCCTTTTTATATCACAACGCAGTGTTACAAGGATCTTAAATGCAGTATTGCTTGTCTGTCTTAAATTGTAGACTGGTTATTTTTGTGGAGAAATTTCATCATTCCACATTTGTTAGAATGGAAGTATATATTTCTAGCTGTGGTTCTTTGGGGATATTTTTTTGGCAAACCATTGCTCTTTGAAGATCTGCATTCACTGCTTGAATGGTATACACAGATCTGGGTGAGAGAGATAAGCAGACAGAGAAAGGATGAGACGATCAAAAATGCATGATAAATGTCTGGTTTTGAAATTTATCATGTGCACCCCAAACATGTAATGGCCTTTATCCTGCCTGGAAGACTGGCATAATGCTAAAATTACAGAACTATCTTTCCTCTGCTAACTTTACTGCAACAAGCTTAAATGTTTTCTTATAAACCACTTCCTTTTTATTTCAGAGTATATTTATCTCTTTATATGAGGTTGGGAGCAGAAGGAAAGAGGAACTGTGGTATTTTTAATTTCAATTGAGAATGTTTTTGAGAATTTCAATTTTAATTTCAATTGAGAAGGTATGGAACAGCCAAGTTCCTCAGTTTCTGAATTCTAGAAAAGATATTTGGAAACTCAGATATATTTGGAAATATATCTAGGAAAGATATTTGGAAACACTACACTTCAAAATATTAAAAAATCTATTCTCATTTTCTTTGTCTTTTTCTTTTCCTTTCTTCTTTGATTAACAGTTGTGTTACTTTTTTTCATCTGCTTCATATTCCTGCACATTTACAGACTTGAATGCCTGTGATGCAAATGTAACTCAGTATTTTCTATTATTTTATACAGATATTCTCGGTGATTTTTAAGGTATTTTAAACAAATATCCACTTTTTCCATATATAAACAAACAAACAAAAACTTTCTGTTTCTGATACATGTGATATTGTTCAGTGTATATTTTTGCTAAGCGCATCATTTTATTTAAGTTCTAATCATAAAACTAAAAATGTGTAACATAACCAGATGTGAGGGGCGAAAAAAAAGTAAACAAAAATTGACTTTTGTTTTTCAGAAAAAAAGTAAAATCATATTCAGGATTCAGTGGTTGTGTTTTGTTTGTTTGTTTGTTTGCTTTTTCTTTGTTTTATTTTGTTTGCTAAAGTAATTTTTTAGCCACAGTGCACCAATAAGCATATCAAGAAAAAGTTACCAGTAGTGAGTTGTATTAGTCTCCGATAATCCCATGATTTAGCAGTCCAATATGCTTAAAACACCATTCTTATGGTACCAACATCATACTTAGAAAATAAAGGGTGGCTTTGAACAATTACGAATGGCTAGCTGTGAGTATTAAAATGAAAAAGAAAATGAGTCTTAATGAGTATTTCAGATATGGTTTTTAAGACTCTCCCTTGTCAGAAAGGAGGAGTGCTGTTTCTCTCAGCAGAAAGCATGTTTGTTGAAATTGTCAGTTGTGTACTCCAGTGAAACAGTGAGGTCAACTGCATGATGTTAGCAGAGGGCAGGTTTTGAGTAGAGCTGCTTGTTCTGTGGTGCAGCAGTGGCACTGCTTGTGGTCCCTTCTTTCCAGAGAGCTCTGCTGTATGAATCCTCAATATCTTTTAAGGGACATTTTCTATCATTTAACAAAAAGATGCAGTGAAATTGCGGTTGCATGGCGGGGCTGCTACCTGCTGTATTCATGTGTGTTGTTTATGGACAACAATCCAAAAAGGATCAACTTGTAAGTTAATTACTAAAGAGTTTACACTGACAGAGACTAATTTGTCATAGCAAGCTGACTGCCAACTAGTTCGGCCAGTCAGACACCACACAAATGGAAATTTTGGAAGGGTTTATCAGGAAAAGGTTTATGTGCTGACCATTTTGTCTGCTTCTCTACTTGCTCTCCATCAATATTGACCTTATCTTTCACTTGCAAAGTTTAGGAGGAGAGTAAATTTCATGTACAGCATTCAGTAAATCTTTAGCAACATGCAATGTGAAGCAACTGTATGTCTCAGTTGTTTTAATGTTGTATGTTATATTGCTGATGCCAACATAACTGTAGAATGTGCATGCAGCAAATTAGAATTAATAAAAACATGTCTCCCCCAGAGATATCTGATGGCTATCTGAACCTAGAGCTGGTTTTTCAGTTGTGGGAAAGAAAGAATCTGGTAGATGTGATTTTGACAGAATGATAGCCGCCTGCACAGTAAAAAGTTCATGGGAATTAATGCCAAATCTTCTATAAAATGATGTAGTTACACAAATGAGGTGAAACATTCTGTTCATTGTGCTCCTTTTATTATTTTGGACTCTGATACTTCTGAAACATGATTTAATTATCCATATATATAGAATTATACCGAGAATTATTTTTATTATATTTCAAAACTGGTTCCATTTTCATTTAAATATGCACATGTAGTGTGCTTAGTGTAATCTTTCTTTGCAGCAAAATAAAATAAATATTAATTTTACTTGCATTAAAAATTTATGCTCTTTAACTTTCTTTTTAATTATTTATATTAGCTCCTGTTTCTCAACTCAGACCTCAACCATACAAGTAGCTCACGAAAAAAAGCCATAGAGTTTAAGTTCCATGCTGATCCATGTGCCACTGGGAACATGAGATAACCAATATCTGAACTGTGCAATTCTTTCAAGTAGCACAAGTTACCTCAGAAGGTTTCAGGACTTTTTTTTTTTTTTTCAATATATATATATATGTGTATTGAGGCTGCCCCATTCTAGTCTAGGACAGATATTACAACCTCTTGTATATTGAAGTGACAGGGCTTTGTTTTCAAATGAATAGAAACAGTTCTGTACTATATGTGTTATTATAGCAAGGGGTATAATATTGACAAGCAATAAAAACAAATACTTCAGAAGCAACAAAGCTCTTGTATCTCCACAGGCTTCTGTAGGAAACTGCCACAAATGTATTTTTATAAGAATTTGCTTGATTCATGTATATCTTTATTTTTATATCACTTTATGCTGTTTTATATCATTCATATTAGAAGTAGATCTAAACAGTTTTCTCTTTTGAGGCTCAGACTTTGTGGTCTTGATTGTCCAGATGCATTTCGGGGGAGGGGGGGAAGAAAAAAAGTCTGTCCTATGAAAGGAAAAAAGTTACAAGTTCTGGACAATTCTCTCCCAGTCAGATATTCATGAAGATTTCTGGAACATGCAACTTCTGTTTCAACACTTCCAGTCAATGTAGACATGGCAACGTTATATGTGCCAGATTAACATTTTGATTCCTATATCCACCATCAAAAGCTTCGGCACAGCAAGCCATATTTTAACACACGTGCAAGAGGTCAATGCAATTTTGATATTTAAATTGGTTCAATTTCATTTTAGACCCACTGGCAGTTCTTGTAGTTCAGTGTCATATCTGACCAGTATTTCTCTCAAAAGGGCAAAGACTTAATTTATGTCCTTACCTCTCCATGACTGATTGAAATACCCATGTGTGGGTAAGGTAGGCCAAGAAACACCACACACAATTTTGAGATTAGATGAGAGCGGGTTTTTAATCTTGCAGTTAGCTTGGTCACTTCAGGCAATCAGTAATGTAGATAGCTTGAAATTATACCAAAATGCTGTCAATTCCTTCTGAAGTTAAAATCTTTTTTCTAGGGGATGAGAATAACTGATAAATCCTTCTGATATAAGAGAAGAGATGCTATCCTTGTCAACTCCAATAGCCTCCAGTAAAAGCATGTGCTCCAAGTATGTATTAGTCACATTCTTTATTGAAGGATGTTCTCAATCTCCTTGAACATTGATTAGTTTATGTTCTCTTGTCCAGATGTTTGTAATACCATAACGAACCTCAGTGCATGATTTAGGTAAATGGTATTGGATTGAAATGGCTACTGTTCATAGGTTTTTTGGAATATATTCAGCAAGAAGTGAGTCAGCACGTGTGAGTCGTTATTTAGTGTTCTCGTCTGATCTATGAAATCCCTATGTTGGGTCTCGAGGAGCACAGTCACTCCCTTAAGAGTTGCACTTACAGAGAAGAGCTGACATCTGTTATTCATTAAGTTGAAAATGGAGAGGGCATCTGTGGATGTATACATGACAGAAGGTAAGGACAACCCTGTCACCAAAAGATACTGGAATATCTGCCTTAAAGGGGATGGAGTTTTGAGGATATGACTAAGTGTATTATTTGCCTATCCTTATGAAGAACATTAATTTTTAAGCTACCAAGGTAAAAGTGAACAAAGTTATTAATTTTCCTGTTGTGAGGCACAGAGATCTTTTCACAGATTAAAGCAGAAAAAAATGGAAAAACAAAACAAAACAACAAAACCCAACCACATTTTGGTTAATACATTTGCTTACAAACTGTGCTTTTTTTTTTGTTTTGTTTTCTGTTAACTTTTTAAAATTTTAGTAATGTCTACCTCACAAGTGTGACAAAAGTCATACTGTGAAGCACAACCAAGAAAAAAATTCAGTTAGGAAAATCATTGCAATATACAGTTCTATATTTGGCAATATAAAGTGGAATTTGGGGTTTTGGGTTTCTAATTGCCCAAGAATAACTCTTAATCTTTTCTTTCCCAAGATAAACATAACTTATTTGTTAAATTAAATGACCCGCTGAACTGCCTTATCAGAAGATACACTGAGTGTTACTCAAAATATGTCCTTTTATCTACTGAAATATTATCATTGTATTTTGATAGTCTTTTGTTAGGAAATTTCTGTACTAGTGTTACAGTAGATATGTTACAGTAGATATTCACCTAATTTCAAAATAGAGTAGCTTAAATAAAAGGATTGCCCATTTCTCTGGATTGCCACATTTTATTTGTCTGACTAACTTACCAAAATTTGTCAGCAGTTTTCACTTCTTAAAGTATTTATGAATGTGAATAATTTCATGTTATTTGAAATTAAGTGCAAGTAATTAATATTTTTAAACTTTTTTTTAATACTTTTTATATATATATATGTATATTTTGGATCTCATTTTTTTTTTGGCTACTCAGGGAGTAAAAGTTTCTGTTTCAGTGCATTAAATCTGCATCACATTCTGTCCAGTAGGTTGTTTCTTGGTTAACAAATGATTAAGTTTTCTCCTATTTTAGAACTGTGACAAATCAGTGCTTGAGATGAGAACTGGTAATTAAGCCAAATTTGCTGTCTAGATAGAATAATTGATGTATTCAGTGAGGAAGAAATGTAATCTCAAATTGTTTCAGGCAGTTGCTGCCATCAAAGAACTTCTGTTTTTTAATGATCCATTAACGAATGGTTTTTATTCTAACTTGAAGCACCTGAGAAATATATTTATAGACTATATAATCCCTTTCCTTTTTTGTTGTTGTTGCTGTTGTTGTGGTTTTTTGTTGTTTGTTTGTTTTTGGTGGGGGGAGAGAGGTTTGCTTTTTTGATATTGATACAGGACAGAAGTTTCTAAACCTGTGGTAGACTAATTCCAAATTCAATTTACGTTTGTTACTTATCTTGCAGAAAATGTTTTGCTCAATTACTGTTTGAAATACCTGCTATTTTGTCTTTAAAAATCACTGAAATTATCATTTGAGAGCTGAATTTAAAAATATAGAGTAGGTATACCAAAATGGTAGTCACATTACTGTGAGAATTTGCAAAGAAACCTGTGCCTGATCTTTGTACTGAAGAAAAAATTATCATGCTGTAGCTGATGCTCAGTAGTACATACTTGCCAACTTTTTATCTGTGAAAATATCTGGATGGAGAAATGTCTGTATATTCATGGGTGAAGATCATTAGTAATATTGATATCTTTTCAGTCAGGCAAATCATTCTGGTGCCACATGAAGTACATGTTGACACAAAATTATCCAGGAATATAGTCAGTGCAACATGAGACTTTCTTAAATTAATGACAATATAAATGTTTTTTGTAATGGAGTTCTTACATTTTACATTTATCAGTGGACACAATGGTAAGCAGTATTTTTGGCTCTGCCACTGTGCAGTATTAATTCCCTGAACAGTGAAGGTAAACACATGATGAAAAAATTATGTGTCATACAAATGTATGATTTTTGTTTGTTTGTTCTTGTTTTTTAAGCCTGTGATCAAAAGCTTTCCATCAAAAAAATGGAAAATCATTCTTTAGTCTTTGTTTTCTTGCCTCTCAAAGACCTGAGCTTCTATGCAGATTGCTTTCTAGGATATTCCTTTTGTCTCTTTCCATGCTGTTTTAGTGTCTGTTTTTTTTCTTTCACTTCTATTCTTGGAACATCTGTCTCTTCATATGTGCTAGATAACCCCTGTATCCCTTGCTTCTTAAAATCTATCCATAAAGCCTGCTTCTCTTAAATAGCCTTTCAGATTTTTCCACTATACTCCCACAGCACACCTACTTCCCCATTTTCTTAATATTCCTAATAAATTAAGGGCTAAATATGTTTCTTTTTCTTTTTCCATGATGATGCAGACACATATAGCTATGCAAAGTATTTTAATCGATCTGATTGTACTATGTTATGTACTACGCTAAGAATGTATATGAGTAAAACAAAACAAACCAACTGAACAAACGAAAGCTTTTCCTAGTTTTAGAAGTGTTTATTCAGTCTTCACACTATTTTGGTGTAGGTGCAGCAGTTAGATTTTGTACTTCAGAGTTCAGTGAGTGTGTCCCTTATAATAAGGAAGGAAATCCCTGCATACTGAAGAGGCTCACTTTTCTGAAGCCCTGGAAAAAAAAGTTCAATCTACCTCTTCATAGTAATCTGGGTGAATGAGAGGATAGTAGGTACTGCTGCCTTTTCCATGCAGCACCTCTTGTTCAACAGCAGATACAAAAAGATTCTGATGTTCCAAACCAGTACCATACATCTGCACAATTTTTGTTGAAAAGAGTGGTTTGCAGTATCGTAATCAATGCTTCGATTTGAAAATATATATATATATAAAAATCAGGAAATAAATATTGTAGGAGTTGCTACTACTGCTATTCCGGATGTTTGAAACTTTGTCTTAAACTTGGTTAAAAGATCAGAGGTATTCAAATATAGAAGGGTTAACATGCATAGTATTGCATGTGGACAAGAGCACTCAAAGTAAAATAATGATTTAAAGAGGAAAACAGACAAGCTGTTGCATTAAACTAAGAAAACAAAAAGCATTCATTTAAAACAAAAACAAATGATATCTTCTTCATGCAGATCAACAATTTAATATTTAACATAGTGAGCACTGAGGTGTATCTTTCACGGACTGATTCGCAAATGGAGCCGCTGAATACTGCTTAGTATCATGTTTTTCTACAAAGGGTTTAGCATCAGCACAATACATGTTACACATGCTAGAAGTATACCCTAACAGGGGATGGAAATCACTATCAGTGAGGGAAATGCCTTTCTTGCACAGCAAACTGTATTGGGCAGGCAGCAAAGATGGTTATGTAATATTAAAAACATCATGTTTTGTGTGTGCGTATATATGTATAAAATAATGCAGCATCCTAAACTGTGCAGCTGGAGTAGGCATTCTTATGACAAGTGTCTTGAGGCTGTGAACTTATAGAGCTCTTAGCAATAGGGATTTACTGCAGTAAAATTATAGGTAATGATTTTTTTTTTTCTGAGAAATTTTCTGTAAAATTTGTGTTTGAAACTTCTATTAGTAATTGCAGACCAAACTGGAGATTTTTCACCTTTAATTTCTTTGAGTTGATTTTGTCTGGCAGATCTACTTTCAGTCTAATCATTTGGGGGGGGGGGGGGGGTGGAGGAAGGGGCAGTTGGGGTGAGAGGAGAGAGAGAGAAAGAGCTGAAGAAATGCTACTGGGTTTTCAGTCTTCTGCTTGTGCCATGGCATCCAAAAGGAACATTCTTGGTTATGTAATGTAGGAGTGATTATGCAATTCTCCTCTTCCTACCAGCTGAATATGAAAAGGTCTGATCTGAAGCATTCTTTATATCTCTGTATTTCTATTATCATGGTAGTCTGCTCCGAAATCTCTTACAGAGACTTCATATAACTATCATATCTGGTGAGAATATTTGTTCTCCAAAGATCTCATTGACTCTCTTTTTGGTCTGGAGAAGAAAATGTTGCATGAAAGACCATCATATTTGGTGAAATTCTGTAAGCGTATAATTTGCAGGATTTTGGTATCATCATTTGATCTATACTTATGAATGAGTTTTCATAGAAATTGGCACATTGCACATACAAGCCAATTTATGTTCCACATATGCAAAGTGATTATTTCCAAAACAGAAGAATATATTACACAATAATTAATGAATTTGTAATGCATCTGCACAGTAGGTTGGACAGCTAGCTTTCCAGTTAGATATTTCAGATGCAAAGCTGTCTACTATGTACATGAATCAATGGCTCATGCAACCCAGTACATAAAACACCAACATGCATTTGAATTTTGCTCTGTTCTCCATTTCCTAGTGGAGAGACAGTTGGTATTAAAGGATCATCTGTGCATGAAGATCAAACTACTCATCCTTTGGTCCCAGCAGAACCCTTGTATAAACAACATGAACAGAAACAAAAAAAGTTCAAGTCTGACAATCAGGGTAAATTGAGTGAGAATTTTGCAAATTTGACAGGTGATTTAACAGCAGCTGCTGATACTGGTGATACAAGCCAGTACAGTGCAAGAATTTGGTTATTAAAGCAGCAGTCTATGAATTGCTGAGCTGCTAGCAGAAAAAATAAAAAATAAAAAATAAAAAAGAGAATCTGAAAGAACAAAGCCTTAAAAGCCTTAAAGTTCAAAGGGAAAAGACAGCATATGCATACAAGATATGGAATGTTTTTAAAGGCTGAGTAGATAAACTTTTGAGCTAAATATATATTTCCAGTTTATAAGAACATTGCTGAGATATTTTTCATAATTTCCAAACTCATTTAATTTACTGTTGCTGATGTCAACATTACCTGTTGGAAGCTTGAAACAACAACAACAAAAAATATTTACCATTTGTTCCCCTCCATCGTGCATGCAGATTGGTTTGTTATTGTATGGATGCTGGCATTATTTATTTTCTTTTTTTAGAAAAAACATCATTGAAGCATTTGTTTTGGAAAAAAACACATATAAAGAACTACATGGACTTTGCTAACAGGTACGAGAAATTATATTTCAGAAAAGGTAGGTTACAATTTAGGCCTAAAGGTGTTGTCATACCCCTTTAAATTCAATTGGTTAGTTCCAGTAAGTATAATCTTACATACAAGAAGCTATGGAAAGATAAAAGCACACTACTTTTGTAGAAGAGATCTATTGCAAAATCCCATTTTTAAGACATTTTCATAGACTTTGTTGCTGTAAGAACAATTTACTTCGTTCCATTTTCACTTCTACATATAGAAAAATTCTAATCTGGGGTCTTCAATCTGCGTTTGAATGAGCAAGCAGAGTAGGAATCTGGTACCACAAGTTCAACCTGTAGTGACTGGAGAGTGCAATCACAGCTATTAGCTGCCTCAAGGAGGTCTTGAATTTGTTATGTTTTAGACCAGTATTACCAGTGGCAAACTTAGCAGAAACACTGCATTTACCCACCATACTAAATGAGCAAAAGTGAGATTGTACAAAGTTCTTCAGTAGCTTTGATGATTACTATTGATAAGAATTAACATATGTTTTGAGTCATGAAATGCATTCCAGTGATGTAGTCAGCTTGCAATAGACTTTCATCTATGTACAATGGAATGAGGAGCCTGTTTATTTATTTATAACCTGCATCTTTGAGGGAAATATGCTAAATGCACGTGTTCTACCTGCATTAGTTTTAAAGACACTTTTGAAAAACACTGATTATCCTGATATTTTACTAAATATCACTAAAACTTGCTTTTTCTCAAATGTTATGTGGCATTTTTTCAGTATCCTCGTAGAGCAAAGAAGAGATATTTATCAGACTCATCTCTTTTGGCTCTGTGGCAGCTGCACATTTGGACTGATTAAAATGATTAATAACTTTAGATAAAAGAATTGATAATCAGCAATACATCTGCATATTTCTTGGCATTAGGCACAGATAGGTTATATCTACAATTCCCTTGTCCATACTATCTTTTTTAATTCTGCCCTATCTGCTGACATTTGAAATAGCTGTTACAGCCTGAAGTCACAGTAAGAAAAATGTTACTACATGTGAATGCTTTCCAGTCCAATCCTATTTATTTTTGTAGAATTAGCTAAAAACTTAAGTCCGTGGAGAGATGCATTGGTTAGTTGACTAAACTGTGATTAAGGTGTTAGGAAAGCTTGCTTGTTAACTCTCATGTTCCTGTGCTGAATGATTAAAAGCTATGACTGAGGGAAAAGATATATTCACTAGCTTAGGTGGTTACAGCAAACCAAGAAATTTCAAATGTGATAAAAACAATGCAATACAAGAAGTTGGAAGTTTTAAATCAGTATACACAGTTTTTCCAAAGCTGGGCAAATTCTCTGATATTCTGCCTAAGACAAACATGTTAGAAAAAATCATTTGTGAAGTCCTACCTAATATGGGTCTGGAATGTCAGTTATTGTAGACTATGTCTTTAGATTCAAAAGAGCAAAGAGTTTAATCCAGATCATCTTTCCTGGCACAGCTAAGTCCTGTTGTCAGTAAAGCGTAAGAGGTTAAAGTCTGACGATTACATATTGAAATGGACAGTAAGCTAATTTTAAGTCATTGTTTAGTTATTATATAGGTTTTTTGTTTGTTTGTTTGTTTGTTTGTTTTTCCCCATAAGTAGAAAAGTAGAGAGGAAAAGACCTAAAAGTGCACACAAAAATATATAACAAAGGAAAGAGTAATGTGAAACTGTGCTAGTTGCTTGTTTTCAGGAGTTCCACTTTGAATTTCCTACCCCAGCTTGGTTTTGAGCTTCCTTTCTAAGTACTATTTATGGTTAGCAAACTAATATTTAAAACATAGCCCTAAAAGGGTACAGGCTTACGAAGCATTTATATCGTTAAGGACTGGTTATATTAAAACAACACCCTATGCTTCACTGTTATAGGTAATGCTAAGTCCAGTGTGCCTCAATGAATCTTTAACCAATATAAAATTGGGAAGTGTGTTCTTTGTACTCTAAGAATTCCTTTATCATCTCAAAGTTTAATCTTCCAGTGCTTATTGTAACATTTGAAAGGCTGGAATATCATCTCTACTATACTAACAAGTATAAACAAAGGGTAGAAGGAGCAAATTTTGTTTTGGTTTTTTTTTTATGTTAGTAGTGTTTAGCTTGAGCTTATTACACTGTTTACCTGCTGGAACTTTACCTTAATTTCTTATTAAAAATGCCTGAAAGAGTAAGAAGTTGTTTTAGAAAACATAGTCTTGGAACACTGCTTGCCATCTCTCAGTTGTGATGGTTATGATTGACATACAGACTCCCCATTCCTGCAGAATTTTACCAGCACACTTTCTAGATGGAACCAGTTCAATCATGTCTACCCTGATCTTCAGATAACTCTTGTCACTACAATTCGTTTTGTGAGAAGTAGATATTCAAGTGTTTAACCAATGTAGATTTCTGACATGGAAATGAAAGATGGAAGTGTATTCTATTCTTTGTATGTGTGAACAATGCGCAGCCATTAGAGATCCTGCCTTCACTATTAACAGGACATGAACGAGATAGTATATCCGTGTGCTATATGTATAATAAATAGACTTGGGAAAGTATATGTATAGTAAACAGACTGTGAAAATTGGTGGATGGCTTATTTTGAAGCCATTTTCCAAATTACTGGTAAAACATTTGTTTTAATGTGGTACAGTATAAATCCAATGTATTTGGGTTGCAGTAGTATAATTATTTTCATGCTAATTTAACATTTCTTAATTTGTGAGGGAGGGGATATATGTATAATGTGTAGTCCTTCGAAGAAGAGATAGGCAACAGTTTTTACTAATGGTTTCATGGTAGCTGAAGTCTATACTTATTGCTTCAGGCATTTTTCCAACCTTCTTGTTTTCCATTTCACAAAAAAAAATCTTTCTTACAGTATTGCAAATATATACATTTTTCTTATGGTCGTGGATAAAGACATGATATCTATTGATTTATTTAATCTACAATTCAGAGGCTTTGGAAGGGAGGAACCATGTATTCTCTTTTCTGGTCAGTTTACTGTCTCTCTCTCCCACTCAAAAGAAAAATTTTATATATATATATAAAATATATATAAAAGTATATAAGTATATACTTATTATTTTTCTTTTGATATATATATCATATATATATTATATATATATTGTACACAAACACACACATATATATTATATACATATATTTATATATATATATATATATCCTAAGGCTATAGCTACAGCACCACTACAATCAATTGTCTTACAAGATCACGACTGATGCAGATTTTCTGAAGGAGGGCTAAGCAAGCTCTCTACCTGCATGCAAATCTCTAATGCACTTACTATGTAAGCAAACCATTTGTTCAAGTGTTGGCCAAAGTCTTTACATTTTGAATTGCGTATGCTTTCATAAATGAACACACTGAAAGGCCCAAACTTGTATTTCATAGTATACATGGCAATTTCAAGGACTGTCATATGGGAAGATTTGTTTCAGAAGAACAGTGCTGTCATCTTTCATGTTCTGTTTTGACTTTTCTAAAATGCTGTGATGTAAAGTGATCCTTGGTTACGCCTATTTGTAATTTTGTTTATATAGTAAGGGAGCAACCTTATGATTCTGAGAACATGTCTAATGTGGCATTTCAGTGCTAAAGAGATGCTTAAATATTCTTGTACTGGATGCTGCTGAAGCTGAAGGGTATTCCAAAGTATGTTTTTGCAGCGGCTATTATTCTACTGATTCAGTCACACTACAACTGCTTTCTAAAATTTTTGAAAGCTAATACAAAGAATTAAGTTCTTAATTCCATATTTTTCATGCAAATAACTTTTACATTACTTTAAGTACAGCAGATTTTCCCTGAACAATTTGAAAAACTTAATCATATGTTTTTCACTATCTGCTAGATATTAAGAAGGCTTAAGCCAGAAGAGGTAAAATACACTTTTCATAAAAAAAAAAAATAATAATAAACAAACAAAAATGTAAAATACACTTTTCATCAAAAAATTAAATAAAAAAAAAAAAAAAAACTCTAGCAATCCCCCAGACTTTATAAAAAAATTGTTCTGGATTATTGTTTTTAACTGGTTGCTCCAATTGCTACTATTTTCCCCCATTCTCTGTGTATTCTGCTCCTCAGTAGATCTTTGAATTGGATTTGTTGAGATAAGATCTTCTGGCTGATGGAAGTGTTAAAAATATTACTTTTATGACTTTAAATAAATTACTGATGCTAAGCTGAGTGAGGGTGTGCCTGTGGAGTAGTGATCTGATTGTTGCAAATCCATGATACTTCAGACTTGCATGTTGATTAACAACTACTTTTATGGCTGAAAGGCTCTTGAGTCAGTCTATTCTAGACACTGTGTAAACATGAATGTGAAAAATACATTCAGTTATTCATTAAAAACCTGCAATTCCATGCTCTTAAAATAAGGGCAACTTTCAAGCATCTGGCGTTGTATTGGTGCTTTTTTTGGACTCTTATTCATGTATTTGTCTCTGTTACAGTGCACATGGGAGAGACATACGACAGAATGAAAACTGAGCAGTATAGTATATTAAGCTCCTAAAGAGAACTTTTATTGTTTTTCTTTCTCTTTTCTAAGAGCTAACGCTGGGTCTGAATAATGTCAGATTTAGTGATGTCTGAATAACTGTTATGTACTGTTATGTACAAGAAAGGAAAAAAAGTTAACAGCTAGGGTATGATCTTGTAAGTGGTGTAGTATTTGCAGCCACATTTAGAAGGGAAGCTGAAACCACTTTTGTTGCTACTGTGTTTTGTTGTTAGGAAAAGAACAGCAAATAAAGGAAAATGTAGCACATGTAGAGAATGACAATTTGGGTCTATCAAATAAATTAATAAAAAACTGTAATTATGCTCATTAATATGCTCCCCTACTGGAAAACAAAATGTGAAAAGACCAGCCATTACATAGCTAGCACAAACAGTTTGCAATTATTTGTAGCCCTGCTCCTGTTCTATAGGGCTGTCTTCTTCAAATGCCCCCATCCATGACATTTCTTTTTAACAGATTGCAGCTCTTACTTCACCTATGACTAATCACCAAGGAATCATACCATTTACAATATAGCTACCTTCACTCATCACATCAGAACCTTTGTCTTGTGGAAGCATTGGGCAAAACCGTCCAACAGAATTAACTGTCTCACTATGAATATTAATGTATGTCAGTTTTAGTTTTCCAAATAACATAGGCCTTAGATATGAACATTACAAGAGAATGCATAAGGGAAGGTCAAAGAACAGCGACAATTAAATGCATCATCTGAGATCCTGCAAATATTTGCTAAAGCTAGTCTTGAGCTGCCATTTTAATACCAAATTTCATGAGTATGTAGCTGCTCTCTTCCTCTGTCATTGCAAAGTAAGAGTAGCCATTTCCTTATTAAGGTCTATTCTGCTAGCTTGGTGCCCTGAAATACAAATCCATAGTCAATTAATCTGTATTGGTTAAATCAAATAATATATATATATATATATATATATTTTTTTTCATAAGCTTTGAAACTAGGAATGGCATCAAATTGTGCCATTTGAAAATATATTTGTAATTTTCACTGTTTCCCTTATTTGCAAAAGAATTTATGTAATTCACCAGATGAACACCTTTGTGCTAGGAAAGCCCTCTTCTTCCCTTTTGCTCCTGTGAAGAGCTTGACTCTAAAATTATGATTAAAATTATGACTAAAATTATAATACCAACTAGATAAAACATAAAATAATGATACAAAAATAATGATATGAAAAATATAAAATTATGATACCAACTAGATAAAACATAAAACAGCAAAGCACTAATAACCTCCCTGCTGGGTATTTGTGGATACAGCCAGGGAGTGAAACTGGAAGAAAAGAAAAGAGTTGTTTCAGATTCTTCTGACACAGAGAAAATTTGATGAGAAGGAACTCACTAAATTATTGAATGAGACAGGTTTCTCTCACTCTTTGCCTACTCCCAGGACCAGGCATCCCACCCCACTGTGGTTTAGTTAACATATTGCTTCTGCCAACTAATATAATTAAACTAATAGTTCAGTTAGTAGCAGACTTCCTGCAGGTAAAGACTGACATGATAGCCAATGGAGGCTGTTAGCGTTGCACAAAACAATTTTGTCTTTTATTTTAAAAACAAAACAACCAAACAAACAGAACACACAGAAAACATTTTTCAGTAAGACAAAGCAAAACAAAACCTGTAAATCATGCCAGGAACTATAGTGACAGCAACTTCTTTTGAAATGGCTGGCCTAGATTGTTTGAGCAACTCTCTGTAAATATTATTCAATGTCTTTTAACTGTAATGATGATACAGTGTTTTTCAATAAGCCCTTCATCTCAGTCCTAGCCCAGACGCAACCTGTGGTGGGTTGGAGAGGGGAAGGAGTAGAAGGGATGGAAGCAATAAAAGGAATATCTATTTTAGGTGATGGAACCTGCTGGAGATGAAAGTTAAATAGATGGTCATAGAAGCTGCAGGTGTGCATAGTAACAGATCCATAGTAAAAGACTCTCTGGAAATTGAGAGAGATTTCCTTTCTCAGGCACTCATTTTAGTACTAGACTTGGGATACATCTGTCAATTTATGAAACGTGTTACCAACAGTATGCAGTCAGCCAAAGGAACATGCCTTGTAAAAGTGTCAAGCTGGAGAGGACTAGACAAAATCCAAATGGGTTAACAAAAAAGTTGTAACACTTATTTGCTGTAAAGATTAAAGATAATAACAGTAGCATGTCCTGTTCTGTTCTCTCATCAATTTATTGTGAAATTTGTTGCTCTAAAATTTAAGCATTTGGTATCTAAAATATGTACAGAAGAGCATGTGGTTGTAAGAAAGCCATTGCTGATCAATCCACAGAACACATCTGCTACAGGCTTTACTTACAGTGAACTCCGAGACAGATGTCTTCTCACTGCTCTCTCTTCCTTCACTCTACTGAAAAAAAATATTGTTGCAACAGATGCTTGTATAGCTTCTGACAATTCCTGTATTAGATACAACATTAGTTTATTGCCAAAACCAGATTTACTAGCTCAGTGCTCTCCAGTAAAGGAAGTAAGTTGCTATAAAGGGAATAGCTTCAATTATTCCTGGATTCAAGACAGGAGAATGCCATGAGGTATTACACTTATGAGGGCAGTCAGAAGTCAGAGTTCTCAGAAATTCCAGTTTGGATCCCAGTTACTTTAATTTACTTTGAGGTTCTAGGAATATAAATCTGTTTTGAAACTTAAAGTTTAGATGGACATCTAGAAGAGACCATTCAACCTGCTTAAAATAAAAATAAATAAATAAATAAATAAATAAATAAATAAATCAACTCTCTGCTTAAAATGAAAAGCAACCCTATGCAATTTGCAGTGCAGTTCACTCATTCTTTCCTTGTTCCATTTGATTAATGACAGCAATATATTTTCTCTCCTTCTGCTGGTGATTAATATTTCCCTGTGCTTCTTTGGTTTTGGTGGCAGATTGTTGGGGGAGAGATTCCATAGTAAATTGTTTCTGATATCAAGTTTTAAATAGGTTTTGCCAGCCTGCTGTTTTATGAAAAATACTTCTCAATCTCCAGTAGTCTATAATCTGGACTGTGTTTGCTTTATGTCTCTGTTGAAGAAAAGGAGAGCTTAGAAAACGCCCCT